>NC_089530.1:21520125-21728293 GCF_963924715.1 Thunnus thynnus | reverse complement strand
CATTCTTCAGGACATATTAGCACAGGCCTCACTGACCTATCCAGTTTCAAACCACACACACACATGCGCATACACAGCAACCCAATATGATCCCACTCTCACCCTAACACAATTTTTACAGAAGGTCTCTCAACAACAAGTGCTTGGTATAAAAATATCTTGTATCATTAAGGACGTGGACGTGATTGGTTGAGAGCAAGGACATGTGACAGCTATCAGCCAATGGAGGGGATGGAGGACAATAAGGATTAAGTTACCTGCATCGTTGCTGCTGCTGGGTGTGTGTGTGTGTGTATGTGTGTGTGCGTGCGGTATTTATATCAGCAGTGAAAGTGTCGGTGCAAGAAGGTCAGGACTTTGGGTAAACACTTGTGCCTGCAGGATCACCGGAACGCCTTGTTAAACGCGTGGTAAGTAGCTTGTGTGTGTGTGAATCGATACGCTCATACGCATAAACACAGTCACTATTCAGATGCTTCATATGGGATGGACAGTATTAAATTTCTGTAGTTAACTGACCCACATCCCTCTCTCTGTCTCTCCTCCCTCCAGCCAGCTGCCTGTCCGCCTGGAGCAGAAATCAAGACTACCATATTGCACAATTTATGTCAATCCAAATGGGGCAGAAAGGAAAATCAAAGACTTGAGTAGGCGATAAAGTGCATATTTGCTCGGTGCTGTAATACGGTCTTTTACACTGTGAAACACTCAGTGAGTGATGTGAAGTCATGCAGGTTGTCCAGTGGGAGTTTTGCTCATTCGCTTCAATTTCATTCGCTGTATTCTTGGTGGCGCAAAAAGAGCGTAACCACATGTCATTTATTGGCGCCGTCATGTGTTTCATATCTTTCATTGGTTGTCATCCTCTGTCGCTCCCTCTACCCTGAACTCTTCATTGTGTAGTGTAAAAATAGCCGACTAATACGTTCTCACATATCCAAATTAGTCTCACAAAGGATAGTTTTGCATTGTTTTCAGTGTCAAAACAAAATAGCACACAGATCATCATTCAGCATCTGAATAGCCTTTTATTTAAGAGCACAGCAGGTGCACAACGTGTTTGACCTGGTTAGTTAATTAGTTAATATAGTTAACATTTGTTGCACAGCACAGGATTGATACATTTAGCGTCTGGCAAAACATCAGTTGTTGCTATTTAGAGACATTCAGAATCGACTTTGAATCGTTCACAGATCAGACACCAGCCACCCCTCCCACTCGTGCAGAGCCGTTCAAGCCTTAGTCAGACAGATGATCGAACAGCCACATGTTGGTTTGGGATTGCGGCTGATCTGAGAAATGAGAAATGGTCAGAAGTGTGCGGTGGCATGGTGTCAAAATCTGGAGTTCCATTCAAAAATGAGATATCCAAGGCCACTAAAATATGTGATCCTGACTCTTTTTCTTACAAAATAAGTTCATGAGGAAATACTTTGTATGTTATTTAAGTAGTACATTATATGACTGTAATCATAGACAAGATACGTTTAAGTACTGTAAATATTAGTCTTATCATTTGTTATTTCTCTTTTTTGTTAATCTTTGCCAAAGGACATAGAGAAATTAGTGGGAAAAAAATAGCAGGAAAAATAGATGACATACATGTGAATGGAACAACAAGCATGACCCAAGCACACATCTCCTATAAGTGCTTGTCTCTTCTCCTTTATTCTTCTCTTTTCTTCACTTCTGTTAATCAAAATGATTAGCCTTGGTGAAGAAAAGTGTTTTATTGTGTCACTTGTCGGTCGTAAAAATGGCACAAAACACAAGTCAATCTTATAACAGTTGGGATGAAATTAGCTTTTTCACACCACAGGGAAAATGAGGCCACTGACCGAGGCAGTCATGAGAGAGAGAAAAAGTAAAAACAGACAGAATGGGTGGGAGGATTTAACATGGGGAGACATAGAAACAGACAACCAGACTGAGAGACAAAGAGTGGGTGGATGATAGGCTCCCTTAAGAGACTCTCCTTCCAGAACTCAGACGCAGCTTCTTAACTCAGCATGACCAAATACAAACTCTCAGACGATCCCCGAAGACACACACAAGCGCTGACCCCGGGGCTACAGGTTCAAAGGTTCGTCTTATGGTTTCCCCTCTGCGTCCCCTTAAAAATCTGTGGATGACAATTACGATGAATTTGATTAACAGAGTGAGCGGCATGGTTATCAGGGGCTTTAAAAAAAAAAAATGGTGGGCCAGTGTATCGTGTTTCACTAGCTGTCATTTATACTGCCACGGGAAGGACGGGGGAGTCCCTTTACTGGCCTAAAGCAGACTTCAAACAAAGCCCAATGGAGAGAGAGAGCCAAGAGCAAAAGAAAGGGATAACAAATTAAAGAAAAGAAAGACAGACAGAAAGAAAACGAAAGGAAAAAACAATTGCAGAAATGAATGAGCAGACAGACAATTTAACAAGAGAAGTGGGAACATTCTCCCAGTCATCTAGAGTTGGGTTTCATTTTGGCAGCTCCATGTGAATAGCCATTACTTTTCCAAGGCCATCACATTGTACAATTGCTACTATGTCGGGAAGATAAAACCCCAATCCGCCCGCGCCTGCATATGGATACTGTCGTGAAATCACTTCGGCCATGAAACAGCCAGACAAATAGTCTGGAAATCAGTCGAACTCAAGTTTTTGAGCCAGGGATGGAAGAATGTGTAGCTCTGGGGTGAAACACTGAATGGATAAAACACTTTTCTCATATGAAAGCATGCAGAGACTCACATGCACCCTTGCAAACAGAACAAAAAATCTACACATATTTTCACAGCAGCACCAAACAGTCAGCGGGACACTTTCGGGACAAGATCTACCCTGTTAGTCCTCTCCCTCCTGGTCGTTTTGATTGGGCCCACTTGGTTTTACGAGAGCTCTGAGCATATCCAACTGCTTTATTGAGACCAATTCTCCCACCTCTCTTTTTCTTTCTTTCATTCCTTTTCTTTTCTCTCTCTTCCACAGACATAGACCCACTGTGCATAAACAGCTCTCTTCATTAGATGTCTTGTTCTCCTAATAGTAGTCAAATAAAGTATGACTTTATGTTACAGCCAGCTGGTTAACATTCAGACAAGGGCCCTTGTATGGCCCCTAAGAAAGAAAGAAAGCAAGCAAGGAAGACAGAAAGAAAGCCTAGTTATTTTCCATCAGTGTTTGAGTGGCTGGTGGGCCGTAAGTGTTATCAACCTAAACAAATCACCAAACCGCGGCTCTAATGCAGTCGGAGGGAACGTTGAATTTATTTTTCTTTCAGGGATACAAATGGTTTTGTAATAAAATTTCGGTGCAGGCTTTTGGGCTTAATGGCTACCTCTTGACAAGTGTAAATGAATGGCCAGCAAGGGAGCGTGAAAGAGGGAGGGGCAAGAAGACTTGACAAGCAGAGGGAGAGAGAAAAGAGTAGTAGTGGTAGCAGTGAGAAACAAGGTTTGAGACTAAACATGCTGTTCTCGCCTCTGACACACACACACACACACACACACACACACACACACACACACACACACACACTCATACAACAGTCTGCAAACAGTTTCACAGTACAAGGTATTCTCTTCCTTGTTCAGCAGGACATTTTCATTAATCTACACAGCTAATGCACTCAGCTTTTTGTGTGTGTGTGTGTGTGTGTTGAAGTAGGCTGTTGGAGTGTGTTGTGGTCTGGCAAAGGTGGCTGATGGAAATGTGCTGAGTCGGAGTCATGAGGAAGTGCAGCTGTTAAACAAAACGGGCTCAGCAATGACTGAATGTGCACATGTGTGTGTCTATGGTCTTTCTTTCTTTCTTTTTTTTTTCTTCTTCTTTCACAGCTTTATCCCTCCCCAACTCTCCGTGGAAATAAGTAATCACTATACGTTAATGTTCAGCTTTTACAGGTGCCTCTGTGTTTGTGTGTGAGTGGGTGTGTGTGTAGGTAGAGTTAAGTGTATCTGTCCCCGGTGAATATGATGGAAATCAAATCCATTCTATCAGGCGGTGTTTATGTGACCTTGGCTGAAATTAACTACTTCAAATCCAAATCCAATTCATTCTTTGTGTGATGGACTACAGTAATCCTGCTTGGCATAATCAGAGCAAAACGAGCAGTACTAAAAGCACACAATATATAAGGCCTCACATCTTACTCCACAGGCAAATAAAAATCTAAGAAGAATGAAAAGTATGATTGGTAACACTTTACTTTAAGTCCCCCTATTTAGATTTTATAAGCAGTATGCAAACATTTTATAAATTGTGTGTTTGTTCACAACATTGACTGTATATAAATATGGACGATGTGTCTCCAATCCTACTGCTATGCAAAAGTAAAGCCAAAATATCTCCATTCCAGGAGCTGCCATCATGCTTATGTGACATCATTTGGAGCCAGAGTCTAAGTCGGGTGGTGGGATGACAGCCCATGGGACACGCCCCCTCAGTCATCCCACCGCCTGTCAGAGGTTTGAGAGCAGCTGTCACAGCTGTCAATCATGGCGTCATGGCGTTCTTTACTACCTAAAATGACCTTATTTGGGAAAAACATATTTGACGTCTATTTTGACTTTTTAGTGTCCCATCCGCTAACATGGAGGAGGCGGGACTTGTGGCCTGTACTGCAGCCAGGCACCAGGGGGCAATCAAGATGTTTTGGCCTCACTTTCGGGGAGCTGTCATGACATCCACCTTTATGTACAGTCAATGGTTCACACTACTCTACACTATAATGTATTTGTTAGCAGATATAAGTGTTTATTCATGTTTTTGTTCTTAACTATAACTCCTCCTGTCAGCACTCACATATGGAGGCTGGAAGATAGTAAACACAGTTGTCATGATATTTAATATGTCTTCATAGGAGAAGTTATAATTGCTAACAAATATGGCACATTAATAAACACTAAAAACACAAAATGTCCTTCTAATGCCACATTATAGTGTGTTATAAACCATTTATTAAAGTCCCCCTCCACTCAAAAATATGTTTTCTTGTTGTTCCCCCAGTTGGATGTTTGAGCTTCACTGTGCATAATGATGTATGTGCAGAGTTTGACACTAGAAGGC
Source organism: Thunnus thynnus (assembly GCF_963924715.1). Lineage (NCBI taxonomy): Eukaryota > Metazoa > Chordata > Actinopteri > Scombriformes > Scombridae > Thunnus > Thunnus thynnus. The sequence goes on along the minus strand of NC_089530.1, from coordinate 21,723,240 downwards.
TGTTTTTACATTCATCTCCTCAAAGTGGAAAGTTTCTCTGTGCTCACTGAAAATCTGATTTTAAGGGGTGGGCCTACAAGCAGGATTTGTGACATCACAACTAGTTTAGAGCCAATCCTAATCCAATATTCAATTTACACAAGTCTGATGTGGAAACCTGAGGCCTCCAGTGCACAAACACTGAGAACGGACTTTACAGTGGATTAGGAGACATCTTGTGTCCAGCAGTTAAACTTCTGAAATGGGAAATATTTGCATATTTATAGATCCTTGAATTTGTAATGCGAGAGAAGGAGGAGATGTAATTTTAAGGATTTTAATGAGATAATTGAACTTTTATTTGTGGAAAAAACATATCAGACACAAATTATTATTCAAAGTAGAGTTTTTTTATACATCTTAAAACATGTCTGGAGGGGCTCTTTAAATGTTTGTATACTGTTTATCAGTCTAGCATGCACAATCGATATCTATTCATGTTAATATCTACTTTAAAAAAGCATTAAGTTCAACATTTTCCAAGGAGTTTGTATATTTTAATGAGCCTGAAATACATTATCTTAAATCAGGACTCAACCTTTGAACATTTAGGGGGCAGCCTGTCAGAGGTAAGTGGGTGAGAAAAGTGTGTGTGTGTGTGCACATGCTACCACTTGTTTCTTAACAGAATTGAGGTAATCCTCTCCATTATGACATGGCTACCAGCATGTACCTCTCGGGTGTTTGCACGCACACGCATGTAAACCCCCCACATGTTTAATAGCAGGCTGATTATCAAGTCAGCACGTTCTCAACATCTGCTCTCTGTCCAACACACCAGCACCCCTACCACACATACATGCACATGCAGACTTATAAATGTTCATGCATTTGTATGTCTACAATTTCACGTTATGTCACATTTAAATAACGCAACAAAAGCATACAGTCACACAGACATATATGATAAAGTCCCTGCTCTCCCTTTCTACCTCATCTCTCCATTGCCCTCCTCTCTCTTTACCTCCCCATTTCCTCCCCCAGTCCCCCCCCCACACCCCCCTCTCTGGAACTAATTTCTTTGCCTGTAGTGAGTCTGTTTCAGTGACTTCTGAGATGTTCACAAGCTAAACTTGCCTTATAAACACCCGCAGGTCACAACCATTTTAAAATCAACCTTGTAAACACAACTCTAAGGAATGGACAGATGGGGGTGGAGGATAACTTTTCACTTGCTCTGAAATTTCATTTCATGTGTTGAGCAATAGCCAGTTTTAAAATATGGACATGTTACCTGGAAAAACAAATTAGCCGGGGCAAATAAAATTCAATGCTGCACCTCAATAATTTCTCATTAGAGAGATTTGTAAATATGGCGGCAGACCTACACACACACACGCACACCCGTAAATACACAAACAAATACACCCGTCAGCTGCAGCAAAGTGAGCATGGCCTGTGATTCTGGCGAAACACAAATACACACAGATCTAAATGGCTAATGTCAATGTCAGCGTGAAGTGTAAAGAAAAATCTGTCAGTAACATCCACACACATAAACACACATCCACACACACAGAGGAAAAATAGACTCCTCGCTGTCATGTCTTTTAATGTCCAGCCAAGAGACACATAGCTAGAACCTTGGGGCTGACATTTCCAGTATGTTATGAAGAGAGAGAGCAAAATAAACATAATAAATAGTAGGATTGACATCATGTGTCTGCTCTGGAGCGCCAATATGAAAAAAAAAAAAATACGCCTGAGGACTCAGAGAGAAACATAACGGCAAAGAAGGAAAAGGTTTATTTTTACTTCACGATTTCTTACTGCAAAATGTAACCATCGCTCCCACGTCAACACTATTCATGAGTTTATTTTTTATGCTTGTGTCACAAAAGTGTGATGGGCTCTCAATGTTGTTTTTAGCTTGGACACTGTCAGTCATCCGATGCCACAGGTGGCGCTATAGAGGAGGTCAATTTGTCTAAGTCAATTCACTATCACTATCTCCAAAACCAGATGTGCACTCTAAAATTAGAACCAGAAAAAAAAAGCTATCTTACCACCAGACTTTAACTATTAATAGGGACGGTGCTCTGTGTGTGTGTGCGTGCGTATTTGTGTGTGTTTGTGTGTGCTGTAAAAAACATTTTATTGTCTCTGGCTCCTACATCTTAATTTATCCTCCATTAGATTTTTATAGTCACTCTGCTTTCTGTCTTCACTGTCTTTTATGAATGTGAAAGTGTATTTTTGTCTTGATGCAGATGTAACGGAAATGTTACCCCCCCCTTCTTCTCCCCGTACACTTTCACATTGCGTTTTTGTGTGTCAGTGTGTGAGTTAGACAAAACAAGAGAAATAAAGGGAATAGAGGAGGGAGTAGAGAAAGAGGGGAAAAACAAGCAAAGCGTTGAAAGATTCATAAAAGCCATCCAAAGCCCTGAATGTTTATTTTCCCTAATTATGCATATGAGCTGTAACACGATACGCTGTGCTGTGGGAATGCCACAAAACTAATTATGTGTAACTCCAATCCTAATTAGCCCATAAACACACACACACACCCTCTCACAGATACATAGACACACACATGCGTACACATGCAGTAAAAGCCTTGTCTCTATTACTAACTGCTAAAAAGCTATTAGTATAGTTCTTACTGTTGTACACACACGCACACACACACAACCTGGACTGCCTCATTTACAGTTTACAGTTTAAACGCTGGCTGTGGTATTTGCTGTGGTCGTTAATGTTAGACTGTTAAGCTCATGGCTGCTGTTTAGGTACGTTCAGAAGACTGGGAGCTCCTATAAGCCACATTATGTGGACATCTGATACATAAGTGTCTAGACGATCTTGTACTGATTTTTTTTTTTTTTGCTCGAGAATCCTCAGATAACGGCCCATGATGTCAAAAGGCGTGTTTATTTTTTTAAATTAGATTTTATTTTTTGTGTGCTAATTAGCCAAGCCACAGTTTAATTTTATAGCACTTTATCAACCATAAATACAAGCAAACTTTAAAAATGGATTTATGACTGTCCTGCAGCTCATATTTCCCCATGTAATGACATTTTGCTCATCATACATTGAGTTTCACCCTCAGGTCAGGCCATCAGACACTAGAATACTTGTGAATTTACCCTTTAAAATATCAAAGTGAAAAAAATGACAAAACGTCAGATGTGTGTCAGATGTACTCAGTGGCATTTTTTGTAATCCCCTCCCCAACATGGTGTGAGATGTGCTCAACTTCAGAGTTTTAGTCCTTGGTATGTCACGGTATCCTCACTTCTCCTGTTCCAGACATGGTCCTAGTGTAAACCAGGCATGACAGACACTCTATACTCTGGTGTAGGGTTGCTGGCTTGGCCTGAGCTACACTCTAATGTTCAAATCACTATGCCTTGATTTCCAACACCACATACAGTATGTACTGTATGTCTGTTGCTATGTTTTGTGAAGAACCCGCATGCCGTCAGTTGTGTCATCAAAAGAAACTGAAGGTGTTTTGAGTGTTGATGCTTTAAATTACATGACAGTACACAGTGTTTTCACTTTAACAGTAAAAGGCCTTTAGGTAATTCAATTTTAGGACATGAACCATCCGAAACTGTCTGAAAGATTGATTTACTGCTGAATTATACTTGTTATTTATTTGCAAAGGAACATAATGTGGTATAATTGCCTCGTTGCGGATGCTTATCCTTGCAAATTTCCTGTGTTATGAGTGTGTGCATTTGTTTGTGCTTTTAAATCAAGATAGACTCATATTTCAGGATGTAATCCACTGTAAACTTTAATTAAATGTTTACAAGAGGTGGTGGATTCACTTCAGCTAAAAGCATTTTTTTTTAACAAATCTAATTCATTTGAGTGGATTATCTTCATCAGTTGTTATCCTATCTTAACACCCAACGCATGTAAAGAAATATAGCACCATAAGGTTTGGAGAAAGCCAGATTGGGTTAGATTAGAGGCAAGTCATTCAGAAAGGGGCACAAGGTGTGTAATTCTATCCAACCCCCGGCTCTCAGCTTCAATTTAACTGAAAACGCTGCAAGCAAAGGACCCTCCGTGCACAACCCAAACTCTGTAAGGGAATAACTCAAGCGAAACACCTTAAGCCTCCTTCAAACAAATTTGCCCGAATCAAAGTGGCACTTATGAATAATTACACCGGGTGTTTTTAGGTTGGAATAAGAAGGAAAACAACAATTAACAGTGAAAGTTTTCTCCTTTTTTTTTTTCACCCCTCAACCTCCTCCTCGCTGGCAGTTTTGTCGGCGTGTGTGCCCTGATAGCTTGGGGAAGTATCTATTTACTTAGTGATTAGGACAATTTGACTGTCGCGGGCTAGTAAATTCAAACCATTCACTCCGGCAGATTGGCCCAGACAACATCATCAAGCCACAATGTGAAATACAGACACACATACATGTACAAGTACACACACTCACACACAGGCTTAACCCACTCTGCTCGACATGCATACAAGACCCTCATCTGGATTTCTGTCCGTCTGTCTTTTTTCTCCACGTTACCCTCAAACTTAAATAAACCTTCACATATAATTACAGCCAATTCTGTATATTTTCATGTCCATTTCCTTGAAACACTCAAAACGATAGACCTCTAAGAGCAGGGCAAGTGCGCGTGTCTTGATGAGCGAACAGCACACACATGCTTCTCAACTCAGGAAAAGTGAAAGAGTGTCTTTTATTGATTTAGAGGTAGAACAGAACATAAGTCGTTCTGTCCTTCACTCATGTAGAAGCCGCTGTGTATTTGGTCTGTGCAGAATGCTGTTCATCTGATCTGGTGTTGCCACGTAGCGATGAAAACATTATCAGAGTCAATATTATGAGTGAGAAAAAGGTCCTCTTACGCAGAATGTGGTATTGTGGTCACGTCTCGATGTCTCACTTGTACTAAGTGCCAGAACTGGTAAAAGAGAGACAGTGGAAAGTCAAGTTAAACACTCAATCCGAAATCGAGTTTGGCGCCACCTGTGACCTTCTCACCCAAAACACACACACACACACGCACACGGCTATAAATCACTTTGCTGCCTGACTGCTGCTGAATTGAAGATTCATTCTCTGTTGGTTTTTGAGCACTATCCCTTAAATATCTATCTCAAGTTGACTTTTTGAGAACATTTTTTTTCATTCTGTGCAAAAATTATCAATGGGATGAATGAACAACAGCCTAAACTTTTAACAAGGCGTAGTTATGTTAGATATTCGATGACTGTTTTGTCTGTTTCCTTTTACTTAAGAACTACTGTGACTAACTAGCACTGACGTGTTAGCAGCTAGCTCTCCAGTGACAGTAGTTCAACTTGCGTCACAAGTAGTCATACGTGACCAAGCTGCTAGTGCCATGTAGGGACTTGTGGATGAACTTTGCTGTTTAGTAATTGGTGTGCATTTCATGCAATTTGTGGAAACCTGTCGAGCCATCAAATCGTTAATGTTGCGGGGAAATACAGTCTTTGAATCACCACATCACAATCTTTACATGTCTCTAGTTTTCTCAGTTTGCTTGCTATTGGTGGGGATCAGTACTCATATATTAGCTAAGTCAGGAGTGTTCAGACTTCCAGGGGACTTGACTAAAGGCAGATTGTCCAAAACAGTGGTCAAAGTTGACTTTCTACTAACTTGTTGTAAAGTAATGTAGTGGTATATCGGATTTTTGAGCTTATCAGAGTTTGGGCAGTATTGTCAAGCAGAAAAATAACACTCATCACTTCATCTAAATGTGAAGTATCCAACACCGTTAGCCAAGGACTGAATAAATTGCACATGCACTCCTAAATACAATTAACTTAAAGGTAAAGTCAGCGATTCTAATCCAATACACTTTTTGTCAAATTCAGTGAATATTTCCTCACAGTCCGCTAGCTGTCGCTTCTGTTTGTGCGCTGAAAAAAAAATCTGGTGTTCATACACAGCACTGGCTCTGTAAATGGGCATGTAAACACATTGGCCTGGAGCGAGCCACACAACACTACTACAGCCGATCAGCAGGGGGCGTTTGTGCTCGTGCATATGGCAGGGGGAAGTCATCAGAGCAGCTGTCTGTGTGAAGATATGACAGGCTGGTGAACTGGATAGAGAGGCTGTGGCCAATTCTCATAGAAAGTCTTTTCTCATGGAACAGATATGCTTCCATTTTATTAAATGTATCAATCCACACTGAATCCGAGACAGTCTCACAGAGACCCCCCACGTTTCTTTACGCTCCGAATCTGTTTCTGTCACATTTAGTGAAGCGTAATCTGAGCAGGCAGCTGTTTAAATCACACAAATATCCAGCTGTATATGTGTTTTCAACTTATTAGCCGTATCAATGAATCAATAAATACAAACACTGTCTATTTCTTTCCCGTGGAGCTGACATGCAAACTATTTCGGTTCAGTAAATTTCTGCTGTCAGTCAGTCTGGTGAAGGCGGTTTGTCCTCTCAGCTCCCCAGGAGCTGCAGCTGACAGACGGCTGCTTCTGTGGACAGAGACGCTGAACGCAGGTCGAGTGAGAAGTAGGAAGGCCGCAGAGAGGCGGAGAGTGTGGATGGACTGTTGTGCTCACATGAGATGGAATTTTTTTCCACTGGAGATAAAGTGCGAGAAGAACAGACGCGATTCTACAGCTGACGCATCATTTTGAATTCCACTATTTTTCTCTTTTTGTCGTTGCCTTGGCAATGTGCGTCCATGAATTTGGGGGCGGAGCTTCTGAAGGAGCATGAAGGGAGGGGTGTATCTGTTCAGGTGTTTACTTCAAATATCAACAATCTCTCCCCAGAATGACTGACTCTACCTTTAATGCAAACATGTTCCTAATTACACAATTACAATAAAATCAGTTAAAAAATAGTAGTTATTTAGACATAAATTATTGTTGCCCCCCCCACCCCCCCCACAAAAAATGCTGCAATGGTTGATATTGATGTGGGTGGAGTTCCAGGTTGTGCTGCAGCCAACCAGAAGAGGGCAATGGGATTCATCTTCGGTGACCTTTGGCCCCCCCCAGGGAAGATGCAGAGCTATGTAAGGTGAAAAGTGTTTCTTCACATTGTAGTCACATGTGTAATTACAAATAGGTTTTCCTGTCTGCCTGTGTTCTCTGTCTTCTTCTCATGCTGGCTACTGTGGATGATTGTTGATTGGCAGAGTGACTCACGTATGTTTGTGTGTATGACTAGGTTTCATAGTGGTGTATACATGTTTTGTATGTGCTTATAAGTGTATGTGTGTGGGGGAGATCTGGACAGTGTCCCTATGGCCAGAAAGGGATGTAAGTAATTACCAATTCTCCAAACACTACTTTGCGCCATTTAAACATATTACATGCCTCTCACAGCCACCGCAGGCCACTCCCTTTGCACTGCAACCTGTGAACAGCACACACACACACACACACACACACACACACACTCACACACACATACACACAACATAAGCTCTACATTGCACTTGCAAGCTGCCTACAATTAACCAATCATCATCACCGTCATCATGGTCATCATCATCATACAAGTACAAGCACTGCACACACACTCACACGCACACATGCACACATATATAAGACACATGGTGTATGCCACAGAACCAGATCCTCATTGAGAGTTAATTTACACCAGTGTTGTTTATGTTTAACTTTCTCTTCGTTCTCTGGAGGGTAATCTGTTTTGTAAGCTTGGTAAGCCGCTGGCCAAATCCATACAGCCCTGACCTGTCCTCAACAATTTACTTTTTATCTGAATATTGATCCTCGCCAAGAAAAAGTGCAATACCGCATTTGTTGATTTTATTAATGGGACACACATTTTTACTGAGTAATTGTACATATTATTTATAGAATTTCTCTTTGCATGAAACATTTAACATACCTGGGTTTTTTTTTGTCTTTGCCTTCCTGTTTATGTGTTTATGTCTTTGTGTTTTTGCATTTGTGTGTGTGTGTAAGATCAAGCACATGGCCCATGGCAAATGTGTGAAATTTAATGTGTCCATTATGTACCACACAAGGTCTCTTGCACACACACAAATGCAATAACAGAAACAAATGCAGAAAGTATGGAATGTAAAACATGTCAAAGATGCGTGCAGGACCTTGGACAGGAAGTTGCTCCTGGAAGGAGGTCAGTGGATGGACAGTGTCTGTGGTGTGTGTGTGCGTGTGTAATATATCGCTCTCAGAAAATGGTCATTTGTTGCCTCTGTACAGTATATTATCCTGTTATGCAACTGTTTGAAAACATGTTTTTGGCCGCTAACTGTTTAATTTACGGGAGAGTAAACTGATTTTCCCATGCAAGCAAACTAAATGCATTTGTATGATTTGATCAGTTAACAAATACAAGATCAGGGCAAAACTTCAAAATTACTCTAGAAAAGTGGATAAAAATATGGTTGAAGTCCAGGTTTGAAAAAGATTTGAACATTATGAATACCACATGTAAATATGCAATCTCTCATTATATTACAAAATGCATGAACATCAAATTATAGCCATGCAAGAAAAAGTAAAAACATACAATATCAGCCAATATATGTAGGAATAAAAATTCTGGATTTGTACTCAAATTTATTTTATTCTTTCTGACTTTCTTTCACATCTTGAAAAGTCCAGTATGTAAATCTGCGGTATGATTTGTGTATTATGTCGATACTTTATTTTTTTACTCAGAAATGCAGAAGAGAGGTCAGATATAGGAGGCAATAATGTATTAACAAGGAACTAAGATTTGCACCTGCATAGGACAAAATAATTATGAATTTTTATAAAAATGAAACATTTCTCCTCTTCCAAAAAATGGTATAAAACTGTTCAGACTAATATTTTAATAACTTTACAGAGTAATGTGATAAGACTCATTAGAATTTTTGACTGACACATTTCAAATAATGACCGTACCACAAGCTGACATATAACATTTGTATAAAACCCTTCAAACACCATTGATATAATTGTTGGCAGCATTATGAGCGGTATTACCTTAAAATGTTGCTCATGTATCATCACCTCCAGATCGACAAGGAACGACAGCTGGAGCTTGGAATGGGAGAGTTGACTGGCTGATTGATAGGCAGGCTGCATGCTAACATGTTAGGCAGGAATGGCAGGGAATGTGTGTCACGCAAGGCGAAGGCCAAAAGGCAGACGCTGTGCTTCACTGCGCGGTACTGCCCACGGCCCTGACAACTGATCTATCTGCACAGAGAGAAAGAGAGAGGCTGATTAGTTTAAGAGGGCCTGAGGGCTTCATTACAATATCACAACAAACAATTATCATGTCTCTGGAGGGACGGAAAACACATGTGCGCACACACACACTCGCAGCCACACGCAAACATTTTATGGTAGATATTGTAACACATGCCTGAATACAGTGTGGGAAAATTAAAAGCCATACTATGGGTGTTTCACTTCTTTTAGTATCAGTGTTTCACCTCATGAAAAGTTGCTTAAAGTTATAAGTCTTATATCTTTGTTTTTTCCCCTCATAAAACAGGTGCTTTATAAATTGTGAAAAAAAAAAGCTAAATGTCAGAGCAGTATATAACAGGCAAGAGGTTTTCTGGTCTTAACCTTTACATCCTGTTGTTTCTTTGTCTCTGGGGGAAATCCTTGAACTCTGTATAGCCCATTAAACCTGTGAATTTTATTGTTAGTGATAAAATATATTTAGCATAACAGGCTCTGCTTTACATTAACACAGAATTCACTTTGAACTAAATATAATTACTGATATAAAAATTATTTTTTCAGGTTTGGGGCAGGAAGCAAAAAATGAAAATAATAATGAAATTGAAAACTGCAAAATGTGACAAGAAAACAAATGATACTAATTTGACTAATTATAAGTAATTAAGTAATTTAAGCTCATGTAATTTTAGCAGATAATTGTAATTTGAAATGAAAATCAAATATACTATTAAAGAATTGCATTAGGAAAAGAGTGAGGCGCTCTGGTTAGCAGTCTGGGGTGAGCTTCTGCTTAGACAAAGAGCTGGTGTTAGGTTGCATTGCAGTGGCCTTTGCTCAATACTCACCATGCACAAGCGCACACACACACACACACACACGCACTGCGGTAACCTTTTGCTCAGTCCCCAAGCAAAGGTTATGTCCCACACACCACTTAACTCTCATTTATGGGAGCCAGACTTGAACAGCTCATTCATAAATTTATGTAGCTGATACAAACCTTCATTAATAATGTGTTGTGTCATGTGTAACACTTAGCAAAATTTATGTTTAGAGAATAACGATAAAACTAGAAACTTGTTTTTGCTAAAAACATCTTCAGTATAAATTAATTTACCGACAAGTTTGTAGAATTTTTATTTAAACAAGTAATCTTTATTTCTTAAAATGTACATGTTCAAACAGAATTTAATAGAGATAAAGAATTATTATGCAAACAAACACAAATACACACAGATACACATATCCAGGAATGAAGTGATATTTTTCTGGCTGCTGCAACAAAGCTTTGAATCCCTGCTCTGAACATGTGGAATCAGACCAATATTTAAACTGTAAAAATGAAACAGAACTCCTGCCTTTTATAGGTTGACTAATGACCTATAATCATCTGAACTGATGGCATACAGAATATTTTTGTACCATCATCAATGTACTAATTATCCAGCTGACTAACAGCAGCCCAAATGTATTAAAGGTTAGTAACACTCATTACTCGTCAACAATGTCCAGAGCTCTTGTCAACCTGATGATTAATGACCGTCTCACTTAGACAATATTGTTCTAACATGATTTCTAATAGAGCAACTTGAACTGCCAACAACACACAGAACAAATTGGAGGGCGATCTTTGGATAAAACGCAGAACCTGGACACTCATGCAACACAAACTAAACTGCAGTGGACATAGCACAGACACAGACGCAGAATTATTGCAGAATTATTGGCTTGTATCTCTGATCTCTGGAACACGTGACTCACATTTTATGTGTTTTTCATTTACTGCTGGCAATTGAGTAGTATCAAGGGTCTTCTGCTGCCTGTGAGCAGGTTTTCTAGCACTTACAGGATACAAACAAAAGAAATGCATATTAGCCTCTATTTTACAGTAAGAAAAAAAAATCCTGCATGCATGACTTTTAGATATAATCTTTCTTACAGCTGCACTGGCAAATATCAATATATGACAATGACAATATATGACAATAAAATTAGAATATACAGTAAAAACTTGTGCATTGAAGTTTTACAAATTACAGATTCACGTATGAACACTTTTTTAAATATAAATGAGAGGAGGATTCATTCTTGCCAAAAAAAAAAATCTAAATTAAGATAACAGCCTTGTTTTTTTTCTGTGACACTCTACCTGACCATCCCAGCGCCAGCACAGACCTCACCTTCAGCGCATATACCGTACATCTCAGTTTAACTAGCCACCCAAATAACTCTCATTCAAACTCTTTAAACAGGACAGTGAAAATCTTTAGTTGACAAAAACTCTTTCCAGCATTACAGACACTGAGAAGGTATCTTTGTCTCTGTTTCATCTGCAGCGAATTAACAGCGACAGAGTCTCAAGGCTGAGCCGGCCTCATCCTACTTAAAATAATCTCTGGTGACTTGAGTACCCTGTGTGTGTGTGTGTGTGTGTGTGTGTGTGTTCACTGTGTTTTAGCTGATTTTAAAAAGCATGCTTAGTTTCATTGGCTGTTATAAGTTTAGGTGTATGTGTAAAATTTCGAGATTGATGTTAGTGTTGATGTATGTGCATCTTTCTACATGTGTACTTGCATGTAAAAGTTCTGTGAATGTAATGTGTGTGTGTGTGTGTGTGTATGTGTGTGTTCCAGAGCAGTGTAGGGTGTTAAAGGCGTTGGTTAGGGGGCTCAGCAGGGACAGCAGCATGGAGTCTTAATTCAATTTAAAGCTCTCTGTTTTGACAGGAGTTAAGAGTTAGCCGGGGTGGCAAGAAAGCTCAGTAGTCTGCACCGTATAGATCAGAAACACACACGTAGATGCATGTACTCACGCACACATGCATGCACACGTGCACATACACACACACACACACATATACACACACACAAGAATGCACTCAATGCATCACGGTCAAACTTGCAACTGCAATCACTCACATCTTATCTGTTGTGAAATATTTTCCAATAAATATTTGACACATGAAGCAGTGAGATCATGTTCGGTACAGTCTTTCAATATAATGAAGTCTCCATTTTTTTCCCATTGTATTATCAGTGTTAGTTTCATAACGATGCAGAGATCTAATACTGCATAATTTGATCCAGAGGGATAGATTTAAATAACCGGCAAATACTCTTTCAGTTAATGGTTTCAAAGAATGAGCAGCGGTGTTGTCCACCATAAAATGCTGCCGATAAACAGTAATAAAAATACCTCAAATTAATAAACTCAAATGAGACAGCTATTCTCTCCTTCTGCCCTGATTACACATATCTTGGGTGAGGTGTGCCCCTCACGTTCGCTTCTAAGTATATTCATGTGTTGGAATGTGTGGCCCCCTGGAGACAGAAAGCAATATATTTGATATTTGCATAGAGCTGCAAGAAAAATAAATTCTAATTTTGTATATTGTTAGTTATTCTCCCAGAAGAGACAGGTAAATAGGTATGCATTCAGCCTAAAGGGGAAAAAAAACTATACATGCTTTGTGCAGTCTGCAGTGATGAGTGTGTGTGTGTGTGTTGGTGTATCACAGTCTGAAGCTAGGTGCTGCTGTGTGTTTTTTGCAGCATGTTTGCGGTCAGATGCGTGTTTGTATGTGTGGTGTCTGGACCGTGTTACAACAGACCGACTCTGTGTGTGTGTGTGTGTGAGAGCGCGTGCGAGAGAGAGAGAGAGAGAGAGAGAGAGAGAGAGAATTACAGATAGGAAAACACAGAAAGGCGCAAGAAATAGATGAAGAGAGAGAAAAGTGATTGCGGTATCCTGGTAGGTAGGTTGGTAGGTTATGGGGCCTCTCTGTTTCACGTCTTCCCTTCCCATCGTCTGGTTTCCTGCCATTGATCAGAACAACCCACCTCCTCCTCTCCCTCTCCACTGATGGACGGAGAGAAACCTGATCGTTGAGCAAGGAGTGGGGAGGGGGGGGCGGGGAGGGGGGACACAGCAAGGGAGGAAGGAGAAGAGAAGGGTAAAGGCATCAGTGCCGTCTGCAGCCTCCTCTGTCAACCATGCAGAGAACCCTGCAAAGAGCCACATCATAAATGGAGTATCTTATTCTGCCCTAATCTAATTTCTCCATTCCTCTTGGCTTTACTGTAAAATGAAAAGATCATCTAACTCTGTATGTGTGTGTGTGTGTGTGTGTGTAAAAGAGACAGAGGGAGACAGAGGGAGACAACGGAGTCCGAGTAAGGGAGATCGTTAGTGGAGAAGTGAGAGTGAGGAAGAGAGAGTGTTTTCCATGGAACAGATGTTGGCGGAGTGTCAGTCATTCGTATCATGGGGACCCTGTTTGCCGTAGCACCCTCAGAGCCATAACACAACCCCCCGTCGTCCTCTGACACACAAATCTACACTCACACACATCCACGCACGGACATTTTGAGTGGCAGTTGCGCCGCTTGCTCTCGCCTGCCGGGGGGGGTCATCACCCCGTCCATCTGTTCCTGATCGGCCCCCGACGTGGAAAGGCAGTCGCCTCACAGAGTCTTGTCCCTTGAACACAAAAAGAGGAAAAAATAAAGTGGGGATCAGCGTTTGAATTTTTCTCTTTTGAGGCAGTTTACAGTCTCAGAGCTTCATGTAAATGTAAAACATCAGAACAGAGAAAGTCAGTTGTGGATTGGGGTCAAATGAACTACACAGCGCAGCGGGAGAGACTGCTGTGCAGAGCAGCAAGTTTAAAATCTGGCTCAACAGGTCTCTGAGCCATTAGAAAAAGCGTTTCAACTTGTCATCAGTCCGTCTATTGTGTCTGCAGCAGAGACACAATTGAAGTGTCATTAAATAGTGGGTAGGTAGAGATAAATAATCCTTATCAGTTGTGATGGTGTGGGAGAAATCTTGTCAATGTTATAAGTGTCTGATAACATTAGTTATCGTCTTATGGTTGAATGAAATCAATATTCTGTCACATTTTTACTCCATTCTAACACAGGTGTATAGGTGTTTCACAGCATTATAAAACTTAACGTGATCATTTATTTTTCAATGATTAGATACTGAATTATGTGATGTTAACCTGGGGGAGCATTTTTCAGTATCCCAATGAAAATGTTTGCAAGAATAAATTCAGAAACAGAGAACATTAAATTTATCAGATATAAAATAATAATGAATAATAATAATAATGAAATACGCCAAAAGAAAGAGTGAAGTCGTCTGAATATCCAGAAGAAATCAAAGAGCTGTTTGTAGCCAAATAATTGAATATTAACAATTGTGTCTGTGATATTTTTGAATCTTTCCTGAGAGAATATAATTAGTTCAAAACAAATCTTAAATAGCATTTATTTCAGAAATTGTAATATTTTACATTTAATTACACTTACACTTGTGCAGCATATTTCTTGTTTATGATCCAAAACTTTTATGTTTGTCATATGACATTGTGCGCATATTACTACATTTTAATTTACTTTTCGAATATTTAGCCTTTACGGAAAATGATGAACTTCCATTATTTCATGACTTTTTAGGTTAAGGTTCCAGTTATACTGCTGAATATTCATTCATGATCAATTGTCTCATTCATCTGCAGCTTCCCTTTATGAGAAAGATTTTTTTATGTTTAAATACAAAGGGCTCTATTTCACATTGCAGAAGTATTTCTGATGGCTTAATCACGATGATTTATAGCTAGTAATAAGAAACTGTAATCTGAGAATTGTTGGGTATTTATTTCTGCTTTGGCCACAAAGAGTCACGACCATAAAGTGCTGCTGGAGTTTGAAAGGCTCGTGTTACTCCACTGTTTTTAAAATAAAGCTGCTTCACTACAGTCAAATGCTCTTTTTTTCCTATTACAGTGAAATATACCAGTAGTAGTCTATCATTTAATTCTTTAAAATATCAACATGCTTTCCTCATGATTTAATTGCACAAATATAAAAAGATAATATTCACATATTTTATTTATGTCTTTCTTTCTCCTTTTCTCTCTCCTTTTCTCTCCTATTTCTCTCTGTTGCTCTCCTTCTCACACACACACAGACTGATTTTTCTTTATTTCATGGCTTTGCTTCTCATTCCGAGCTTTCTCTTACAACTCAAGCCAGACCTCGGGTCAATACTGCAACCCGATCGGCCCACACAGTCTGGTCCCTAAACCCCTGTAGGCTACTACCTTCACTGTCACAGTCTCACCAACAAATTATTCACCTCCAGTCTCCACACCGCAGCGCAGTCACTGTGAAGGAAAGAAAGGAGGAGAGAGAGGAGACATGTTGATGAGGTTAAATTAAGCATGATAATACCCCTTTCTTTTATCAGCTCCGTGGCTGGCATGTGTTTTACAGATAAGGATTGCACTGTGCTCTCTGTTATTAAATGGTCCGGTGACTCTTATGTGGTTCCGGATGCCATGACAAAACAAACTCAACCTGACAAGGGTGCCGTTGAAAGCATCGCTTTTAGATTGTTAGCATTTACGCAGGACTTGTAGTGACTGTAACAGCTGTATGCTTTAAGTTTTCAGTTCCTGGAGCAGCGTTATTAAGCCACAGATTATGAGCGTAAGTGTCAGCACCTTTTAAAAAAGTTTCCACATTTGAGAAATGATGTAAAGGAAGATTTAAACAAGACTGTACTTTAGACATTCATTTTAACTTCATTAAGTCATTTCATTAGTCTTGAACAAATCAGTCTCTTGCAAAACTACACTTTCAGTTATATATTTAACTCGCAGCAGCGGAGGATAACGGGGAAAGAAAAAAAAAACCCTAAAAACCAGTAAGTGTTCATTTTATCTACAGAGGAAATCTCCCACAGATGTGTATGCATTCATCAAACTGACTGATCTCCTCTGCTTGTCTGTACTAGTGGCTGAGCTGCCATTGTGTTTCTTGTCTGAGAGTTGGGAAACGCAGACCCAGAGAGGCTTTTTGGGGGATTATTATGGGCTATAAGGAGAAACAGGCTGGTAGAGTCAAAGAGGTAGGTGAAGTGGTGGGAGATGAGTGGATGTACACTACAGGGGCTGAAATGGGCTCTGTGCTGTAAATCCAAGCAGGATAGAGGGATGGAGAAGATGAGCCGAGTATTGCCTGTTTCCCCTGATATAAATGACTGTATATGTATTTATGATAAATGATCGCTAAGGGCCACACCGCATACGCAAGTGTGTGTGTGTCAGAACATACGGTATGTGTAACCGTAGACAACACAAAGGAAGATACACAGATATTGCGGTCGTCATCTCAGGTTTTAAAATTGACTCCGAGTCTGATTTCAGATTGCATCAAAGGCAAAGCCACTGCTGAGGTAACAGATAGCAGTCAATCTAAAGAGACTGTCTGTTGTTTATGAGCCATGATAAAAAAAACAAAAAAAAAAAAAACAAGACACGCACACACACGTAGCACAATCACATTGCCTGAGGCATTTTGTGGTACCTCCTCACTAGTTTATTCCCACTCTGCTGAGCTAATAGAGTCGGATAATGAATTTACTCCCAGTCACCAAAGCAGTTTTTAATAAAAGGCAAATCCCCTCTCTCCAAGTGTTATTGCCAGCAGTGTCCTTAGCACCTCAGAGACCAACAATTATACCCTAATGGCATTATGCTGTCTCACTAACAGTTATTGGCATTAAAACTGCTCATACAATATATGCAAAAATATTTCGTGCAAATCTTGAAATAAATAAATGAATATATTTATGTAATGTATTTATTTTAGGGACATTTATATCACATACAGGCTCTCAAAATGTATAAAAGCTAAACATGAGGACAGTAAGAACTCTGCACATATAAAGTATATTAGTCAGAAACATGAAGCGGATTTTTAGCCAATCTAATTTGCTTTAAATTAAACCCTTAACCCCTTGCCCATATATTAACTGACTGTATAAATGGATTACAGTGTGTTAAGGCTCCTACGCTGTGTTGGTCACCGGTGGAAAAGGAGGCATTTTACTGTGTAAATAAATGATTTAATGCATTGAAACCTTTCCCTTAATTCACCCTGAGAAACTTCACAAAAAACCCAAGGTTATGTGAAGGAAATTAGATGATTTCATTTTCCGTGCTTTGAGGGGAAAAAAAACAAACAAAAAAAACAGCAGCTGTCGTATTTGTAGGAGTTAATAAATGTCATGGCCAGAAATTAAAGTTTATGCCCAAGACCAGCGTACACACCCAGAGTGAGGCTGCTGTACCGCAGCAGAGAATATACTGTGCCCTCTGTATTCTTTGGCCCTGTTCATATGCAGCATGCACACTCTGAAAGCTCAGCCGCTTGTAAAACAAGCCGCTTCCTAATTATTATTTTGTCACCTGCTGTCATTGTTTTGTTTTTTTTCATTCCACTGAGATATGATTGGGTCGATAAGTGGGATTTAAATATCTGTCAGAACAGTATAAATATATTTCTTTTGTTCTAATAGAAGAAACTCATCCGAAGAACTAGAAGTATTAAGTTTCTGTCAGTTTGGAAAAATGAAGAATGCACCTATAGTGCAGAAGACTAAAGGCTTAGAATATGATAATCCTTTAAAATAAAAACTTAAGGCCAGCCTTTTCAAAAAGATAAATTGTGAATTGCAATTTCCTTAAAATGTAACAGGTATTTACATCATTTTTTTAACATGTCTCTGCAGCATTATTTTTCTCTCTACCCTTATTAATCTGGTCATTAATAAATGTTATGGATTTCTCAGGCTTTCTCTGGTTAAACACTGCTGTCTTACAACTAAACACTCCTCCCCACCTTCCTCAAACAAGGAAACAATCCAATAACTAATCTAAGCCTGTAATAAATCACTAATAATTTACAGAAGATCCCTTTAACAGCTTTCGACGGTGCATCACTCAGACCCCCAGGTCCCCATTCTCCATACCCTCTGCGCTAATGCAGCGCTAATGCAGTGAACAGGGGGCTTGTTTTTATTAGCTAGTGTCCCACTGTTTGGATAATCTCTCGATTTACCAAAGCCCTTCGTTGACAGCCCTCCTCGCCGAGTCCCGAGCCCCTACAGGTGTCCAAACACCAGCTAATGGAGATCTTTAGGCAAGAAGACAGAGAGAAAGAGACACACAGAGAGATATATGGACTCCATTTTGTCAATGCAAGATTTTTCACTGCTGAGCAGCATGTGAACTAAACATTATTTGTTATAAATTCATCATATAGATAGTTTTGGTAACTCTCACTCTCCAGACTTTGCTGCACAAGGCCAGACAAACATCATATTATAGAAAATATAAAAACCTAAATAATGTGCTAAATAGGCCACTCGGATGCTTGAGGCAAGTTCCTCTTCCACACCGGCTGTCTAGCAATCAACGCATGTCAAACACAATAGGCATCAACCATCATCTGTGGATGAGTACCATGTGACCAGATATCCTGGCCACACCATAAAGCAAGAGCATCACTACTGTGTTAACTTTGATGATAACACAGGAAATACACTGCAAAAAGTACTGATGACAGTAAGTGAGATTTGCACATTTGTAGGCACTTTTAACTGGAAAGTACTGAAAACTTATAAACTTATATTTTTCCTCTTTAGAGTTTTTTTTTTTAGGGATTTTTTTCCTCATTTGAATCGAGAGTCTAAGGACAGAGGATGTTTTATTGCTGTACAGATTGTAAAGCCCCCTGAGGGAAATTTGTGATATTTGGCTATACAAATAAAAATTGACTTGACTCAAACAAAGACAAAATAATCTTTGCAAGTTTACTCAAACAGTAGGATAGTCAGGGAAATATGAGAGTATCAGAATAGCTCAATAAAAATGATTAACTTCTAGTTAATTCCTAGAGTTTGTGAATGTTCCAAAGCAGTTTGCATATAATTAAATGATTATCTTCTTGATTAGATCCTGAATACACCGTAACACGTAACATAGCTCTGCCTCTTTCCAGTAAGCCTACAGCAGAGACGTTAATATCTAAAATAGAAAGCACAAATAGAAGCAAATGAACAGAATTACTGAGGAAAGGAGCAGTGCTCAAAAGTACAGTGACCAAAGTACAGCTTGATTGTTCTTTCCCTCCTCTGGTGAGAAAGAAAGTGCAGTGAGAGAGTTGTGTGTATGATGGTTTGCCGTGTCAGCCCATTGGAATGGTTGATGAGTTCACACCAAGCAGGCCTGGGTGATGATGTGATAGGTCTTAATGTAGACAGCCATAAACACAGCAGGCCATCTCTAATCCTGAGAGGCTCCTCTGTGTACCTCAGGCTGCACAAACTGTTTTGATGAATCTCCTGACCCTTGACCCTTTGATGACGGATGGCGCTCTGAGGGGAAATGTAACCAGAAGGCAGCCGATCGCCTGGCCATCCTGTTTGGGAGATGAAATGGACTCTTGCTTCATCATCCCAGTTTTTTTTGCCATGATATATTTAGTTTGGGTGTAGCATGGCAGATGGCTTGTGGAGGAAAGCATCAATACAGTGTAGAGGATTT
Organism: Thunnus thynnus; assembly: GCF_963924715.1. NCBI lineage: Eukaryota > Metazoa > Chordata > Actinopteri > Scombriformes > Scombridae > Thunnus > Thunnus thynnus. Next base: position 21,703,632 of record NC_089530.1, on the reverse strand, counting down.
CATTTTGTCTGTTATTAACAATCTTTAGCATTTAAAAAATGTGTGTTCGTTATTGAATTTTTCATTTTTTGAATTTTTCAACTATTTATTTTACAGAATACTCACTTTTCTGAATGAAAATATCCCCTTTTCAAGTTAACTGCACGAACTGAAATCAACTGAAGTCCAATACTGAAGTGGTTAAACATCTGTGTCCCAGACACAATCACTTGTCATGAAATCTAAACTACATTTCTACCACATCATACAAACACTCACACAGAATTACACTGGGCATCAATCAAGTCAGTTTTGTCAATCTACAGTAACCTAATTTTTAAATTTGCTTTACTTTGATATTAGCTTTTAATACAAGTGACTAGATTAAATTGAATGATTATTATTTTGCATTTCTAAAGGGAAATATGGGCTCAAACAGAATGGCAAGTACTCATTTCCTGGAAACTTACCCTAACCCTAACCATAACCACTACTTGCCTAACCATAACCTTAAACTAATCCTAACCATAACCACTGACCAAAAAAAATTGGCTTTTTCCCAAATGGGGACACGCTTTTGTCCCCAGTTGCACAAGCCGTCCCCAATTAACTGGTCTTTAGTCTGAAATATGTCCCTGAAAGTAGGATAAGTCAGACCCACATTCACACACATTCACACACACACACACACACACACATATACATGCACAGTCACAGTGCAAAGATCCACAAACGCACACAGGTCATGTCTCCTTGCACAGAGCCTGTTTGTAAGAGCAGCGCATTTGTGAACCTGACAGTGGAAAATCTGAGCCGCTCCCTCAGCCTCCGTTTGGTCTTGGCGTTTTGATTTGTTTGACAGGGGAGAAAATTATAACAGCGGGGGGAAAGAAATATGAAAATATGACTGGTAATACTTTCAAAACACAGATATTTTCCTTGCTGTCTTTGCAGAATCCATAGTGGGAGAGTGTGTGTGTGTGTGTGTGTGTGACTGTGTGTGTGTGTGTGCTGTTTGTGTGTGTGTGTGTTTACATATACAGTGCACGTACGTGTGTGCACATGTGTGTACGTCAGAGTGCAATGCTACAAAAATGAATCATCTTTACTGATGACATGGTACGCTAATCGTTTGTCTATATATTGCAGGTTTATTTCCATATCTCAAGGGTTTCTTGTGGTCTCCTCACCATTTCTCTGACTTGATTCCCTGATCTTCATTTCATTCATTTATTTATTTATTTATCCCGTCTGCGTTATTGCTTTGATTCTCTGAGCCCGGGGTTATTTTGTTTTAATGAACGCCTTATACTTCTCCTTTGTTAGAGTCAGTAACGGAACTTTTCAGAGTAAACTATCTCATTGGAGATGATGGTTCAGTTGAGGAGAGCAAACACAGACTGCGCTCTGATTATTCATAAATTTGGCACATTCACATGACCGAGGTAGCAAAGTCAGAGAAAATGACACCACAAAGAGGAAAAATTCAACTTTGTCCGTATCACATCTTTGTATCCTGATTTCAATTCATACAGCTTTGCTGTTTTCATCGCTTGACACTGTTACTTTTCACTTTGCGGAAACACACCTGATGCTGCCAAAAGGATACTTTTTGCAACTGTGGACCCTGTGACCCTTTGGCCTTTTCCTCACAGACACTATCCCTCACAGCAATAAACTCACCAGCCACTTTTACACAGCCAAGCCAGAAATCAACCCAAACAAATTAATGTAAAACTACAATTTAGTGCACCACAATCGCTACCGTTGATAAGATGCTAAACTGAATATTGTTTTAGGGTAAAATGAGTAGAGCTCTGGTTGAGCCGTGTTTGTGTTTGAATCCAGACTAATCACTCATCAGCTCCTGTGTATGTGCTACAGCTACTGAGCACATAACAACTCACCTCCCCAGAGAGTGTCAAGATACAGTCAGCTTCAAAGAACCACAGAGACTGTCTAATTGGCTCCCAGCAATAACACAACAGCTACTTTCACTCAGCAGGACCAAATACTGAGTCAAAATGTAACTGTCACTGTGTTATTTGCTGTGGTAAAACTGCAGCCCTGCTTACAAAAAACCATCTAATGATTTTTTATTTATTTATTTTTTTAGTGGAAACTTGGGTACATTAATAATGAATAAACCTTTGCCTTGTCATGGAAACCAGGCCAGAAAAGTGGTATTCCTGCTACTACAGTATGTTTCACACACTTACTCAGTGGATGTAGTCTTTATTGGATGAGGCAGCGCTAGCTAATATATCAGACAAGCCTGTGGTGCAGCGAGTCACAGAGATTAAATGACTGTGCAGTGTTTGGGTTGCGAGGGCTGAGTGTTGGCCATCGCTCCAATGCCAGAAATGAACTTAAATCACACAGAAGCAAAAAACAGACACAGAAAACACTGATGCTATTGTACAGTGTGTGCAAACCCAGTGAGGCTGTTAGCGTAGTGGAGAAAGGAGGTAAGGAAAGAGGAGGAAGATAGATTAGGGACCCGAAAAAGAGTGAAAAGGGAAGAAAGGCAGGAAAGGGGTAATTAAATGAAACAAAAGAGGTGTGAAAGAAATGCAAGAAAGGTATGGAAGGACGTGAAGGATACAACGAGAAATGAAAAAAGAAAAAGAGAAAGAAAAGTGAAACAGGAAGAAAGTGAGTGAATGCGAGGGAGTTTTAGGAGAATCGATGCAACGTCTCTCCGCTGGGACCGAGCTAACAGCGCAGCAGACCGTGGTTCTCAGGTGTCCAGTCGATGGCTGATGCATTAGGCTGCTGATACCCGCCGCTTTGGGTTCAAACACACATTTTCTTAATACAACATGAGCCCATTTCCCCCCCTCATTAATCATGTAACCTGATTAGGGCTAGAGGTCTGGCCTGTACTGAACCCTGCTCCGCTCGCTGCCTTTCATTTTGTCAGGCTTCTCATCACACACACATGCGAGAATACACATGTGCACGCATGGAGAGATATTAACCCATGATTTTCCATATGTTCAAAGGTAGTGGTGTACATACAGTTGAAGTAAAGCTGCATCTTGTACACTCATACAGTGCACAGGGTGGAGTGAGCTGCCCTCTTTGCTCTAATTGCCAAAGTGATCATTTTAGAAAACCTTTATTTAACCACTCCAAAGTCTCACTCCGAAGAGGCATTTGATTGGTCCAAATTGGTCCTTCAGTGATGCTGTTAAAGGATGAGACTGGCAATATTTTAAAATGTTGTTGTTGTAAACAAATCCCATAAAAAGGGTATTTACAGCAGCAGGATGGTGTATGTGGAACTGACACAAACTAAACTACAGTGCACATTTTCACTGTAATGAAGCGACATGTCACTCGGTGCATGGTGTGGCTCATTTCTGTGTTTTTAATCAATTTTGGACAACAATGGACATCTGTGGCACAGAGAAGCTTTATCCGGCTTTGGCTACACAGAAAAGACTACAGTTATGAAGATCAATTTGTTGTTGGTTTTAGTCTTTTGATGGGAAGAATATCACCAGACTTATCCTTTAACTCTTACCCTCTGCACCCATGTTCCACTCACAGTATGAGTATACATGTATGTATGGCCATACTTTATACAAAATAGCACAAAGCACACTGACATGAATAGACTAAACTGGGATGACAGAGCACTGTGGTGTCATTGCGGTCATAGCTACAGGAGACAGAGTTGTTCTATCCCTTCTCAGAAAGTGAGGTGGAGAAACGTCACTGTTATGATTATGACTAATTTCAGCCACTCATCAGGCCACAGAGTGTGAAAGACAGGCTGACAGACAGAGTTAAACATAATATCACTGAACTAAATACCATTCTGGTATTCATCGACAAATGACAGATCCAATCATTGATTTGCTCAGGCTGATTGTCATGCAGTCTAAGTGAGATGTGACAGTCTGACCTGTGTTCCATGTTTTTTTTTTCTTCTGATTTTCACATACACATGTCCATGTATTTAGCTTATAAACGGAAATTAAAGGTTTTCACATAGTTTATTCCCTTTATGTCCCTCCTGGTGCATCTTCTCACTCACCTAACCTCTGTCCCTTGCCTTTCTTTGCTATTCTCTTACCCATGTCAAAACATAAACACACATACAGGGGTTAATAGTTTACCGTGAGACGTTCACTTCGATATCACTCACAATTATCATGTCTCTGATATGTTAGCAAAAACAAACATTTCACTGAACCTTCAAAGCAGCCTCAACTCATTTTCTTAGTAGAAACACAGATGTATCCTTATTTCAGATGAGTGGACGTGTCAGATGTTCCACTATTTAACATTTCTGTTGCTTTTGCTTCAGTGGTTGGAAAAACGGCACAGTATGTCCACTTGGACTTTATCGAATGCCAATTTGTTTATAGAAATATGCTAATGAACAAGCACACTAATACATGTATTAGGTTGACTTTCTGCAGTGAATATATACATCTTGTGTCTGCTGCACCTACTTAAATTGTCACACCACACTTATCATAAAATAATTCATTTAAACATCCGGGGATAGAGACACTTTGATCTCATTAATCTACATTAATAAACTCCTGGCATAAAAATCCAGCACCATTTAAATTGCATTCATCTAAAAGTCCTTTTTTGAGACATGAATAACATTTCTACGTTTGTGTTATATGACAGGTACCAAAATCATTAACACATTGACAAGTTGAGCAAACTGTATAAAAAGTACCTGTGCACTACACCTATATGAAAGACATTATACAGGAGTTACACCCGGGCTCTGTGTGTGCGATGCCTCTGTTTCCATTGTAGGTCTGTATAAGTTTCTGGTGTAATTTTACAGTCTTAGTTCAATTTACAGATTAAAGTTCCTGGTATGACATTATGAAGGCACTGAAGGTATCAGCTGTCTTCAACACGGTTAGTCATGGAACTTCTTAATCAGTACAGATTCAATACGCTGCAAAATTAAAAACTTACACACTTGCACATCCTCCCGTTGTAAGCCTGTTGAAGGAATTTCTGAATTCAAGATGAAACAGCATTTTGATATATTTTAAGAAATTCCTGCACGCTTGTAGCACTGAGTTCATCGTGTGTATTATCTATTATTGAATTAACTTGGTGTGTGGGAATTCAACATTCATCCTCTGCATGATTTAATTGCACCTGTTTACAAGCTGTGCCTTAGACAACACTTACTTTTGTTTGAATATATTCAGGAAACGGCGTATTGGAGTGGGATTTGTAACGTTGGGAACAATAATTTAAATGTTTTCAACTACTGGACGTCATTTAGGAAGAGAGGTCAGAGTAGGAGTGATCAAAATCTTTTAATTTAATTACATTTTGATTCCTGAATTTGTACCTACTTCAACTGGTAAATAATGAGATAATCACTAAAGAAAAATGTTTTCTCATAAAAATATAATATTAAAGGGATGTTGACATAAAACAACAACAAAATCTGCATATTTCTAGCATTTGATATTTAATGTGTATATTATGGCATGGAAATTTGACATGATGAAGTCATTTCTTAGGTTTTGAGCATATGATTTGTCTAATAATTCTCCATTGAAGGTGCACAGTTAAGCTTGTGTTTGATGGGGTCAGGTTGAGTTTCTCACTTGAAAAAGGGCTTGGGTATGGCAAAAATATTGATATTAAGAAATATATATAGTAAAATCAATGTCAGGCCCTGCTGGGTGTCAGGCTCAGTTCAGACCAAAATGATCAGACTTATTTCAGGTTCTAAATTTGATTTATAAGTACTTTAACTTTACTTAATTTGACCAATCAGATCCTCCAGAAGGAATGATGATTTTAGTGACAAAAAGCTGACAACTATTTGGAACTTTTTCCTTCCATTCTATACTATTAAAGGACAAGTGCAAGTGTTTCTATATAAAACAAATGCTACACATTTCTGAAAAGCTAAATGTTTGTGGTGGTCAGCTATTTATCCCTGGCCAAGTGGTGATATATATAAATTGCTCCTATCTGCCTGGTTAAAGAAACGCTACCCAGCAAACACCCAATGTCTGTTTGTGTTGCTTTATTGGCTTCAATTATGGCCATAATGTAACAAAACATTTTGTTTGATAATTTGTATGTTCAGTCTGTCCTTTTTGGTTCCAATATACCTTTTAAATGGAGTGTTTCAGTCCATATTTCAGCAAGCGTAGACATTTTTAAACAACTTCAGATTTACTTTGTGACAAAATTCAAATTTCTGCTTTTACACATATAGAATTTTATTAAATTGTTATAAATGTCATCATTTCCACAAATAGAAACTGACATCCTTTCAACCTCCTCTATCAACCATAACTAGATCTTTAGCCAACAGCCAACTTGTCATCCTTCTAAAAGTATTTGCTTAAGTGTACGGACTGCTTAAAAGTGACGACATTTAAAGAGGACCTATAATGCTCATTTCCAGCTCTATATTTTTATTTTTGGACTCCACTTGGGTAGCTTTGCATGATCCACAGTTCAAAAAACTCCTTATTTATCTTATACTGGCCTTTTATGCAGCCTCTCAGTTAAGCTTCTGTCTCTTAACAGGCAGTTTTAGCTCCTGTCTCTTTAAGGCCTGAGCCAACTGCACATCAGAGTCGTGTTAAGTTACTACTGATGAAAACCCAACATTTCCTGCTTTACTGCTTCAAATTAAAAGCCTTTAAATTACTGAATAATGTGACACTTTTATTGCGGAGAGTTTACAGGAAGTGAAACATGTTCTTCACTGAATTAGCAGAGCTTCGTTAGCGGCGCTAAAAACTTGTTGAAATAACAAGATATGGAGATATTTGGAGCTCTATGTTCAGCAGGTCAGTTAGAAATAATGCAGGGAGCAATAGTACAAGCAGAAACAGCCACAGTGATGATAATGTTTGATGAAGAGCTGCAGACAACCGGCACACCTCCATCAGGTAAACAACTTATTTTACTTTGCCCTGCTGTGTAATGGAAAAACACTCACAGCGTGCCAGCTCGACTCAAGTCATGGCTCGGCGTGACTACCCCCAAAACAATAGAAAAAAGCCATAATGTTAGCAGAGTGGAGCAGATGACCATATAAAGAAATCCATCACAAGCTAACGTCGGCATGGGCTGAAAGTAGAAAAAACTGTTGGAAACCGAGTGTTCAGAGCAGTCTGAAGCCAGTGCTTTTTGCTCACAGGGATTACTTCTACATATGTTTACCTCATTATTTGACAAGTTGGCCATGTTTAATATGAACATCCGACATTGTAACATTATATTTATGACTGAAAATAAGAAAAAGCATAATATGTCCCCTTTAAGAAAATCCATATGGCAGTTTTAGCAGTGCAGTGGTGTGGGAAAACCACCTGGCAAACAATTCTGTGTTTTTGTCCTGATGACTTGTTACATTAGAAAAAAAACACTACGACAAGTTACACCAACAACAGCATCCTATTGGTCCGCAAAGGCCCGCCTGTCAAATAGTCTCAACTAGTGTGAGAATGCAGGAAGCTTTGAGGGAAACAAGAGCACAGTGTGTGTGTGTGTGTGTGTGTGTGTGTGCTGAGGGACCTGGAGGGCCATAGTAGACCAGGTCAGGCTGGGTTTACATGCTTGACACACTGTCACAGATACCCCCGCTGCGTCCGTCACTCAGCACATACACACACAGACCCAAACAGTGACATACAAACACACACACACACATATATGCGCACGTGTACACTTAAACAAAAACACCACCAATGTCCGATCAGTATCTGTCAGTAAAAACACACAAACATTAATAAGAAACAGGTTTTGGATAGTTTTTGTTCTTGAACTAATCAAAGTAATCCTTATCATGAGGTTTCAGTTAGGTCGTCGCTTTTTATGAGAAAATTCTAATCTCTGCATGCATACTTTATAATCCCCCAAAATTAATAACCATGGCAATGTGACTTGTATACAAACAAGAGAGGTTTATTTGAGCTCAAGTATTACCATGTAAATTACCTAATTTCTTTGTTCTTGTGAATTGATTCTTTCCCATAGCCAAAATGCTAATTCCATAGACAAAGTGGTTGCACATATTCTGTGTTTTATTACAAGTTTTAAATAGTTTTCCAAAGACGAGGGAAGGGGAAATTATAAAGTTTTATTCCCTGGCCTCTAGTGGAAGTGTTTTATCATGAGGGTCTATGTTTTAGAGAAAGCACAGATGTGATTACCTGAAGCTGAGTGCTATATTTCCATACACTGGCACCAAGATGTACAAACTGTATGTTAAGTACCTCCTCTCTCTCTCTTAATGACACACACATTCAGTATACATGCAGAGATGGTGTTTCAGTCCGTGGTAGAAGCTGTCTGTGTGGTTTCCTGCTAGAGATTCATCCCTCGGCTATCACAATGGCTCTGATACAAGATACCCATCCACACACGCTCAACCCTTAGTCACACACAAGTTGTATGTGAGAACTGATACACTAAAGACACTGAGCCCTTCATTGAGGAGAGCGACAATTTAAGAGCCTAAGATTACTGTAAGACTCTACAAAATCATATGCATGAAGACCTACAGACTAAAAACACTAAGTACTACTTAACGTCTCTTAATCGCCTGAGTGTAACCACAGCGGAAATGGTTTAGTATACTTTTGGGTCCTTGTACTTTATGCTGACTATAAATAATATAAAAAGTGAGAAATATTCTATATTAGAGTTAGTCTAGTAGCATAAAAGCTGTGGACTGTGCTACATGCATGCTATACTAACCCTTACGTAGCTGTCCACTAATGAGCCCCTATGGTCTCCAGATCAATAAAGTGCTAAGTGGCCCTTTGAAAATAAGATCATAGTGTTAAGTTGGTCTGTCAAGCATACAGTCCACAAGCTGGGCAACAGCACTTCACCTTAAGAGCTGCCATCTTGTTAACATGGATTTACTCATCAGCAGGCTTGTGAGGCTCAGATGGACAAAAGTCTGACAATAATAATACTCACACACACACACACACACACACACACACACACACACACACACACACACACACACATATGCACAAATTCTTGAATGATACTAATTTTGAATGGGGGCTGGTTGTACAAATAACTGCTGAGCGCTGAGCAGTGAATGATGGTGCTGTTGATTAAAACCACAAATTACTTTATGAGGTGGCCCATGGTGATGGTGTGATTTTACATGCATGGCCTACCATTTGAAATGCATAATATAAAACTGAGAAAACAAAAGAGGACTAGAACATGTAAAATTGTCCTCACTCTTTCTTATTTGACTGAATCACCCCTCCTTTCCTCCTCCTCTCCCACCTTTACCACAACCAACTCCATCTTTCCAAAGAGTCACATTTAGCCTCACTCTGTCTCCCACCCACAGCCTAGCAACACACACACACACACACACACACACAAACACACACACGCACAGCCCAACTTTGAGGGCCAGCTAGCGAATTCCTGAGGGCTATCGGGTTTCGGGTTGCCTTGGCGACCAAGCACGGAGGCAGATCCATTAATCATTGAGAGCCGTTCACTCCAGAGTGGAGGTCAGACTGATTGCTGTGGATAGGGTATCATCCCAAAACACACACACACACACACACACACACACACACACACACAAAGTGGACCAAAGACCTTGATTTGAATGAAAAAAGATTAGTCTGCCTCCCGTTTTCCAACTTCAGTTCCTCTTCTAAAATACATAGAATACTCAGACACACATACAATATGTATATAACACCCACATACACTCTGGACAACGATTTGTGTATATTAACATGCAAAGATAGACTCAAGACTATAGACTTTATGTTTACTCTCATTTCGTTGCTTTCTCTTTCGTTGGCTCTCTGTGCTTCAAAGACACACACACACACACACACACACACACAAAACAATCTCTTCCTCCAATGTTGTCTGGGCATCAGGACGGCCGTGGCGGTGTCAAGTGACGTGGCTGCGTGGAGCCGAGTGGATTAAGAGATTGGAGCTCCGCATTTATTTTTCAGGGACTCTGCTGAAACACTAAACCTGCACAGGTGTCTAGGAAAACTGAGAGAGGGAGCGAGAGAGAGATAGAGAGAGAGGGAGAGATGGAGGGCGAGGGGAAGAAAAAGATAGACAGGAGCAGAAAGAGATGGAGAGAGAGGTTTTCTAAAAAATATATATATACATGAATATCCTCCGACTGAATATCACATCTGTGTGTCTTTCTTATCTGTTGTCACAATATACCTCTTCCATAACTCAAAAGCTTAAAAACTTCATTTGTGACTGATCATTTACATATTTGCTATGATCACAATTTGGCAAAGAGATGGGAGGGAGTCAGACAATTACAAATAAACATGCTTGCATGGTTAAAATTATGGAGGATGAGTGAGGACTGGGTTTTGGGCTATGCAGCTCAACAGGTGGTTCAAGTGGACCTGAAGAATAGAGGTCTCTGAGTTTGGGTGAAAGGGGAGGTGAGTTGTTATGAGACATCCAAAGGTTCAAGTGTCAGTCAACCACAACAACCATATGTAGTTGTTGAAGTGCTGCTGAATGAAGTCCTTACTCATTTCCCAAATGTAAGCTATTCTGGAGCCCAGCATATAGTATGTCTGAAATGTAAATACTGTGTGGATGTAAATGGAGTTTTGTTTGTGGCCAAAGCTTGAATTACAGCGAGGATAAAATAAAGTTTTAGGGAAAAGGATACAACAACATGTTCTTCACATAGGTCTATATGATCCCTGATTAAATGGAAACTCTCTTTTTTCTCTTGGAATCAAGATTGCACTCATTATTCTCTTAAACTGACCTGGGATCATTTTTGTTGCTGGTGTCTATGGTGTTGGGTTGCGTAACTGTCATGCTGTTGCTGACAACTGACATGTTGACCACTTAACAGTATAGCAAGTGTTTGTTTTTAGCTAAGCGTAAGATATCTCAAAACCGAGAGCAGTGTTGTAGGCTTTGGAGTTAATAGCTATATAGAGCTGGAGTATTACAGTGTGGAGAGTAAGGCAGAAGGTTTTTGGTGGTGCTATAACTCCTGTATGACTTGCCCATGTGGAGTTTCAGGGGGTGTTCAAAGAGAGGATCAAGTCACCAGTCTAAAATGGGTTGTTGGGGAGAAGGGGCCCCGACTCACCAAGCTGACCTCAAGAAGTAGTGGTGACAAAAAATGACAGGTCATGCACTTTATGTTGCTTCATGGCTTCAGTTAGACATTGAGCTTGACCACACCACAAAGGCTACTATTGACAGGCGGCTTACCTTTGATATGCACAGACTCTGCAGCTAACAATTTAACACCTGTTTCATCTGTCTCGTTATATGCTTGTAGTACAAACTGAGAATATGCGATAAAAAGTTGTGGCTGACACTGTAAAGTTTGCTTTTTTGCAGTAGTATTGTCAACCTCCGGACTTTTTATTATGTCAAAAGAAAAAAGGCAGAAGTGGAAAAATAAGAGCATGCATTAAATGGTTGAAATCACTGATTTGCTAGACTAAACAAACAGTCAAGAGACCTTTATTTTATCTAACATCTCAGCCATGTCTTCAACCTGCTCAGTTGGCTGAGTGACCTCTGATAAAGGCCATCTAGTGCCAATGAGATAGATACAGATACAGTGCAAAAACTATAGGGTTAACAAGCGGCCACAGACAGTCAAAGATAGAATTAAATTACTTAAATGTGTTACTCACAATCATACAATATGCAGGCCTCATGCAAGTACACACCCACACACACACACACACACACACACACACACAGAAACACATGCATGCACATCTATCTCTAATGCAGTTTGTCCAGTAAGATTTACTGCGTCCTGGGAAACTTGATGTAGACGGCCACAAATCAGCGTGACTATGAAATGGAGAGCCACACTAACATTTACACACACACACACACATGCATCCAAGTGCACACACCAAATCTAAGCACATTTGTGTCACACACAGAAATAGAGGCACAGCAATGACTCATGTGAGCCCGCATGCATGTACAAACACACACATACTTGCGTAGGCGCGCGCACGTACACACATGAAATATAGGTACAGCCACTGCAGCACTGAACCGGCTCCCAAAGGTGCCCACTAAATTTACTGGCTCCTCCAGCCACTTCAAAAGCTCTCCATAACTTAGAGGCTAGACGATTTTATTGTTTCATGGAAGAAAGGTCGGTTAAAAAAAAAAAAAAAAAAAAGCAAAGGAGAGTGAAGGAGTGAAAGATAGATGTACAGGGGAAAAATTAAATCCTCCTTTGTCTCAGGCAATTAAAATTCCTCTAGTTGTGAGGTATGTGCACACACATCTACACAATGCAAGTGCATTCATATCATGGTGCATACATACAACCGGACAAACAGACACACTTAAGTGCTCACTCCATCTTTTTAGAGCTCAAACTTGCATGCAACTTAACATTTTAGTTTTTTTTTCTCTTGTAGCTGAACGGACTCATGTTTATTTTATAATGTACCCATGGACACAAAAACAGAAGAACTATTTTTTTTCTTTTTAATCCTCTCTCTCTCTCTCTTTCTTTTTTTATCCATCTGTACCTCTCTTTCTGCCTGCGTTGCTGTGTGTGATCCATGCTATGAGTTGCCTTCACTGTAGCTGGTTAAAGCTAATGATGTAGACACCCGTCTCCTCCAGGTTACGAGGTGGTGAGCTGGTAGCAGAACTTGTTAATGTCCACTCCAATAATTCCCTTCTGGCACTAGACTAATGATAAGAAAAGGCTATGGTGTATGTGTGTGTGTGTGTGTGTGTGTGTTCCTGTCATAGGCCCCCATTTAAGGACAGCTTTAAGAATACAAAGTAGTTAAGAGAGGAGGTGACTCTTATTAAAAGGACTATCTAAATTGTTTCATTTCTGTCCCCACAGGTTGTAAATTGAGGTAAGGGTAAGGGTGCAGATTTATTCTAGTGTGACAAAACTCTTAAGAAGGATAAACGAGAAGACTAGTGTGTTCAAAGTATGTGGTTTTTGTGTCTGGTTTTGTTGCGTGTCCTCATGCCCGTGTGATCTACTTGCACCCGTTAAAAACTCACAGCTTTCATGTTCTTCCTCTTCACATGGTTCTTGTAGCATAACATTATCAGTAATCAAATACTTTTGCAACCCACTCATTCAGGTAAACCCCCAACACATGCACACACACACAGTGATGGGGTTAGATGAGACTTTGTATTTTGCAAAGTGAGCTTCCTGGCAGGTGGTCCGCCAAATGTTATCTTATTGACCTCTGTCCTCATACACACACATACACATGCATACACACACACACACACGCAGACAAACACACACAAGCCAATTCAGTAAGTGAGCGAAGGGGATCATGATGTGATAAGGTGGCCTCTGACAGTACGACAAGGATTTACTGACTAAATCAACCTGCAGGAGAACAAAGACACAAGGCAGACAGACAACTACACACTCATGACTGAGATAAATATGAAGGTTGTACTAAAAAATATACCAGGACTAATTTTCCACTCTCTCCCACTACATGCCAACTTTTATGATAAATTTTGAGAGCAATTGTTTTTGGAAACTAAGATAGATTTTGCATATGTGAGTGTTTGTCTATGTTTGTGTCAGTGTGAATGCTACAATCGCTATCCCAGTCTGACACAAGAGTAGCACCATCTGCTCTTTGCTCTGGCCAAATCCTGACTCCCAGCATACAGCTGGTGGTCTCAGCTCCAGAAACCTCACAGATTGTCTGTCTGTGTTTGCATATGTATGTGTGTGTGTGTGTCTCTTAGTGCCTTCATAAGCGGATGTGTTGTTGTGTGCCCACTACAGCCCACCAACTCAGAAAACCCAGATGGGATGAGGGATCATATTCTTGATTAAAAATGACACATGGAGTGCTGAATTCTTTTGTGTGTGTGTGTGTGTGTGTGTGTGCATATGCCTGTGTGTGAATACATGGGTGACACACACGCTACACACACACACACTCCCATATGTTGGTTTTGTACCTGCTCACACACTGAGTTAGGTGAAGCTTGGCCCTCATTTCCTGAACAAGTTGATAAATTCCAGATATCCTACCCACCCTATACGCTCTGCGTGGATGGAAAGAGAAATGTGGACCAGTGGCGGGAGGCGCATACTTATTCTACGCAATTAACCTTTAATTAAGCAGGCAGAGGCAGAGGTGAGGCAGCAAGGAGCCACAGAGGAACAATACGCTGTCTGTTCATTTACTGGAGTATTATGGCCCTGGAGTCTCAACCTGAGCCACTGCCTGATGGTGGATAGATAAATCTGGCTTGGACTTGTCCAGTGCATATTAAAATTAAACAATAATTCCTTTTTATTGGCTATACAGTGGCATCTTTGACCTGAAAGCAATGCACACTAATAGTTATGAGCAGCAATGATAGCAGTTAGTCACTAAGAACATTCTGTGAATTGAAATAAAAGGGACAACTGTCCCTGTTTCTTATATGGTAAGTATGATTTTGCTTTGCTAAAAGCACACATAGATGCCTTTATCAGTCTTTGATTTAGCAGAATGACAAAATAATCAGAGGTAACTTTTAGCCTTCTAAAAGTAAGTTATTTTTATCCTGCTAGTGTCACAGCTGACGGCGACATTGGTTGGTCGTATAACACTTGAAAACTAATTACTAGATTTCCAGTAAATGTGCCTTTTTACTATTATGGTGATATTCAGTCCATTGGGAAAGAAAAGTATTTATAAGGGATGACTGAATATCATTGTAAATGATTCTGAGAAAAGACTAAAGATAAAACTTCAGCATGTTTTCATGAATGAGGGCTCTGTTTATATTCTGTAAATATCTCCACTGCTACACCGCTATAATTAACTTCAAACTGTTCTTAATATACTACTTGATACATGCTGAAATGTTTAAATTCTGCTCTGGAGTTCAGTTGATATACGATATCTATCTGAACTGAAATAGTTGATACATCTTCCCAGCTTTGCCTCAAAAGTGGAAAAAAATATAAGTTAGATAAAATAAAAAATGCCTCACAAATTCAAAATGAATTTTGATACTCTTCCACTCTGAACTGACTTGATTTATCTCGCTCTGTAAATGCTCTGGCCATGTGCAATCCATTTTTGAGACAGTACCTGGCAAATCAAATTAAGTGTGCCGTAGACACCTCACATACTTTCTCCTTATTTATTTCTTTATTTTTCAAAAAATCAACTTGTCTCTGATCTGAAGGTTTAAGCGCCGAAACGTGACTTTTTACAGCAGGTAGCATGGAGAGATTTGCTCTTTTCCTGTCAGATATATCTTTGCCCTGCGCTGCCCTGCAGATCGCTGCACACACTCCTTTGACTATTTATGGCAGCTGTTAACTCCCAGCTCTCTGGTAAAGAGCTTCAGCAGCAGGTGAACTCAAAGATGTAGCAGGGAACCATATCCCAGACCTAATACAACATTACAACACATAAACGTACAGGGATGAAAAATAGCATGGGCCAGTCTCACCAGGGTTAAAGATTAGCGTGTTTGTGTTTTGTGTGTGTGTGTGTGTGTGTGTGTGTGTGTGTGTGTGTGTGTGTGTGTTTTGGGGTTAGTAGTGTGATACCAGATTGATTCCAGACTGGTGTTTCTTCGGATTTTCGAAAGGGAATACGCCCTGCCCTCATTTGGCTGTAGCGCCGCTGTTGCATAGCCCCTATCCATTTAACTGATGGATGTCGCCCAGAGACTCACAAATACACTGCACCCTGCAACGTTTGGAGAGAAGACAAAAGAAGAGAAAAGAAGACAAAGGGAGAGATCTCAATTTAACACAACACAGTGTTGTTAAAATTGTACAGCCAGCCACCTCTATGCTGCTCTATTCTACTTTATTCTGTTCTATTCTATTCTGTGACACACAGCTTAGTGTCCATTTTCTCTTCCTCATTCCAACAGAAGGATCAATCCCTCAGGCCACAGACCGTTTCAAAACAACCTTTATTGTAGCACGCTGTTTCTTTTGATTACAGGAAGGTCTCATTTTACCCCGCCACTCCATGGCTGAGCATATCATATTACCTACTGTTCTGTGTGTGTGCGTATTTGTGTGTAAATATACATGTGTATGCACATATGTAAGCTCGCATACGTGCGTAACGTTTGTGCCTCAGACTGAGGTCTCGTCTTCCCCTAGTCAAGCTTCATGAGGAGTATGTTTAATTTTACCTCGTATTTTTGGTCATTATCTTGCGCTGTTAAAGGGTGTATCATGTTCGATGCATCTGTTTGTCTTATTTTAGACAAACATCTTCTGTTACTTTCCAAGGAATCTGTGCAAATAAGTAATCAGCCTTAAGTGAATTTGTCTCTCTTACCGCATGTTGGTTTCATTCTGAGCTGAGAAGTATCACTGGGGTTTAAAACATATGTCTGTATTTAAGTGTGCACTTCTTCTCAAATAAGCATCTGCATTAAAGGTTGCCATACATGCCAGTTGTCTAAAAATGTACCCAAAGAGACCATCAGTGGTCACAGAAAAAGCTGAAATACCTTTCATATCTGTGTCCAAATGCATGTCCCAACCACCATTGGAAAGACTTACTAAAAGGTTGAGAATTTAGTTGCATAGTGTTTAATAAATTGAGTCTGACTGGCCAGTAAAAACCTGCCGTATGTTTCGGAGGGGTCATCTGGGGGTCAAAGGCCCAGCCCCTGATCCAGACAGACAGCCTCGATTCCGTGTTTTCCACAAAACACAAACGGGTGAAATTCATACTTCAGCAATGTCAACTTCCCTCTGCAGCGCTGTCACTTACAGCACAGGCCTCGGAGAGTGCAGACAGAGCGAGAGAGAGAGAGAGGATATATCCTGTATCATTTCCTGTTCTGCCAAGCGATGTCTTTCTGACCTTGTTCATGATATGCCTCCATGCTTCTCAGTATCCTCCTCTCTGGCGCTTTTATACATGTTTCTGTCTCTCTGTCTGCCTGTCTTTCTCACTGATGCTCTTTTTATTGGTCTGCCTGTCTTTCCCTCTCTGTTCTACATGTTTCACTCCATCTTCCTCTCCAACCATATACCCGTGGCCTGCAGCTGGCAGTAGAGGGGGCACAATGCGGGCCGAGGCGGGTATGTTTGCTCCCCCTTCTCTTCGGACGACACGCCAGATGCTGTCTCTCTCTCTCTCTACACCCATTTTTGACCACACGGTCAAGAGGGAGTGTTTTCTGTTGCTCTTGGACAGCGCTTTCAAAAAGCCTTTCCTTCACCCTGTCTGTCTGCGCTGCACGTCTGACGAAAACTCAACCCTTTTTTCCAACCAGAAGTGCTAGTTCTGGCATCGCAACCAGCCCTCTGCCCCCACCTTCACACACACACCACACCCCAACCCCCCTCACTGAAACACCAAATATTTCATTTTCGAAGCAGGGACGAGGAGGCGAGAGATGAGAGTGTATTTATGAAAACAAACTGGACGGGTGCTTTGACGAGTGCAGTTTAGATTGCGGGTATATACCAACAGGAAAGGTGAGAGGCAGGTAAATGTAAACGTTCATTACATTACCATCGACTGCTGGGCCTCTGATGTACGTTCCCTGGTTTCTTAAAAGCTCTCCTCTGACCAAAGTCTAGCTTCTTCTAATTCCGCACAGAGCTCTGGGAATTTATTCAATTACCTAAAATGATCACATAAGAAAAAGGGCTTTAGAATCTGCTGAGGTGCACAGAATAAGCTTTCAGAGCTATCTACAGAATCTCTTTAATTCACCAAAAGCGTGTGTGTTTTAAAATGTCAAAGTGCCTCGAAGCAGTTTTTTTGCTGAGTCCGTTAAAATTTCCCACATCCCTCTTTTTGTAAACAGGAAAATTATTTGAACCACTATGCACTGAGACATTTTCTCATGACTGCTGTTTATTACTGTAACATTTATTCTCTGTTGATTACAGAATAAAATACATTGAAGGCAAACTCTTCATACATATTATTTTATCATTCGACAGTAATAATTTAAATGTCATTCCAAGACACACCTGCCTATCATAACATGCCTAATAGCTGCTTCAGTGCTGTTGAACAGTCCAACTCCTCATCACACAAACACACACACAAAAAACAAGACAAAAAAAGGTTACTTTTCAGTTTAGTTTCAGTTTTATCAGTTTTACTAATTGAAATGTTTCAAAGCCGTGTTCAGATGTATACTGCTCAATATAATATACAGATATGTGTTTGCTTGTTTGTTTTAGGGCTCCAACAAATGATTAAATTCATAATGGATTAATCTGCTGATTTTTGATGAATTGATTAGTTATTTAGTGAATAAAATGTCAGAAAATAGTGGGAGAATCCCAATTTTTCACAATCACAATTTCTTAAAGCCCAATTAGACATTTTCAAATCATTTCTAGTGTATGACTAACACTCCGACACCCATAAGACAATGGAAACAGCAAAATGCTCAGACTGGAGAAGCTGGAAATAGAGAATGTTTGAAAGTTTTGCTTGAAAACTGATTTAAACAATGAATTGATAACAAAACTAGTTTCCAAGAAATTTTCTGTATTGATTAATGAATCAATTAAACGACAAATTGTTTCACTGTTAGTTTGTTTACAGTCATGTGAGTGTTGTGAAATGTTCTTCCCACTTTAGGATTTCACAATGTTTCCATATTGTGTCACAATATGAGATCAGGGTTGACTAGTGAATGAGCATGTGTGTGACACATGCTCATTCATTTTCAATGGTAAAGAAGTGAAATAGTTTTGACAGTTTCATCACTGACAGTTTCATCACATGAGATTTTTCATAAAAAATAATTTTAACTTTCACTTTTTTAATGACATACCCTTTAAAGAATTCCCTGATTGTTGAAGAAAGGATTCAGCTGTGGGACAATACAGAGTATAAAACAGACATATTGTCTCTCCCCTGCTCACATATGTAGGGTGGAGATTTAAGGCTCAGTCTAAATTGAGGTTAAAGAGTATCTTTTCACCTTTACAAGACTTGGCCTGAACATGGAAACACCACCCAGACAGTTACACACGCACACATACACACACACAAACACAGAGCACTGTGTTAATGAGAGTGTACTCTCCGTCTGTTTCGCTCTCTTTTCCGCCCCATCAGGGAATATAAAGTTTAACAGGCGTTTTGCTATCAGTGACCCTGAGGAGGAAACACAGTCACCACTGAGAAAGACTACTAATTACCGCAAACTGTGGGTGTCTGTGCGGCTGTGTGTGTACAAAGCGTGCATAGACGCATGTGTTTGCTTGTAAGCGCACTTCTGTATGAGTGTGTGTGCATAGTAGAGAACATATCACCTATTGATGTAGACTTCCAACCAGATTTTAAGGGGTAGAAGATGGTGTATCAACTGGGAAATGTGTGTGTGTGTGTGTGTGTGTGTGTGTGTGTTTAAGAGAAGTTTTTGGTCGTTAGATGGGTTGGGGGTGCAGGCAAATTTATGTCAGCACTATAGTGAGCTCCAAGATTTATTGATGGTAAGGCAATACGGAGAGATCTGCTTCTTCAAAAACGCTCTGCGGCTCCCCATGCTCCACACACACACACGCACACACACACACACACACACACACACACACACACACACACACACACACAAAACGTAATGCCCTCCACCTTCCACCTCCCACCTTCTATTATACAACATGTCTGTCTTTCACACCGAGCCCAACTGTAACTGTAGAGGCTGTACTGCTGCTGTGCTGACGAAAAGGACATATGGTCCCGAAAGAAACCATTAGAAGTACTGAGGGGGGTGGATTCTCTCTTTCTCCCTCACACACACACACACACACACACACACACACACACACTTTCTTTGTACATGGCCCATAACCCCCCTTTAGCCGTCCCAATAAAATGACAGATTTCTTGAAATTTGTAGAGGGATTAGAGCAAAAATTGTCCTTTGGAGGGAAAGTGAATTTACCAGCTGAGACGGGACAATAATTTGTAAATGGGTCAAATGGGAGTATCAGGACAAGGAAGGAAATGCCCTGTAAATTTTTTGGAGCAATGTCTGTTTCTCTGCATCAAAACTCCATGAAAGTTTTTCATTTTAGCTCTGTTTAAAGTTTATTCGGTTATGTATGTGCAGAGCACAGAGGGATGTATTATTGTTGAGTTTTTGATTCCCATAAAAACCCTTTATTACATACACAAATGCTTTTAATTTGATAAGAATTAATTGCATTGCGTTTTTTATCTGACTCATGAAAACATGAGGGTTTCATCTGCAAGCTACTGTTTGTATACTAGACAATTTTCTGCAACAGTCTGAACTTCATATCTGCCTCTTTACGTGTTTTGATCTTTTCACACTAATCTCACCATGCATATATGTGTAGAAAAGCAATATTTGTTTCTGTTTGCACGGACACATGCATATGTAGTGACTACCAGTGTCTCTTCAGTTAAGATCAAGCAGAAAAAAAAACTTCAAAGTCTTGCTCCAGAATGCTCAGTATTTTTATATGCAGGCCTGGGTTCTCTCTCAGCCGTTGTCGTTTCAAAAGAGCTGAAGGCTTATAAAAGCCATGTTAGGGTTATTATGTACATCCTATCTGCTTCAGCCTTCACTGACCCTCAAACTGTGTGTGTGTGTGTGGTCATTAAGTAGAGCTACAGTGGAATTCGTTTACTCTCAATAATTTCGCCGTTCGTTTTTTGTGAGCCTGAGAGGAGGAACGAACATCCTGACTTTATTGGCCATTAGAGAGCTCTAGACGTGTGTGTCTGTGTGTGTACGCAAGTGTGAGTGAGTGTGTGCATGAGTGTGTGTGTATGTCAGGAGAGCCAGTTTGTTTGGCTAAGTGAGGCAATTTTGGTCTTTAAGTATCTCATGTCACTTCCTCTCAAAAAGGGGCAAGTGATACAAGAACTCCATTCTTAGTAATACACACGCGCACATACTTATGGACGCATACACACACTATACACACATTACACAAACTCCAATTTGACTGGAATATTTGTTCTTTAATAATTTCAAACATTAGATTTGTATTTAAATATTTATTGTGCAGAGTAATCTAGATGTGAAAAATACAAAATATGGAAATACATGAAGTTTCAAAATGAAGTTTTGGTGCTTGAGAGTTTAATACTTTATGTATTAGCCTATAACTGTTTATTTTCCCTTACTGTTGACTCACTCACACTTGTTTTGCATGCATACCCGTGTCTTTTATAGCCCAAATTAAACAAATCAAATCATGACTAATAGCTGATGTAACTGAAATCAAGGTATTAAATTCCCCAAAATAGACTCACTGACATGCTCAGAGAAAACAGAAGAACCTCAAACATGTACTTAAAGTACAACATGAGAGGAAGCGTACATAGTCGCTCTTCCACTCCTGCAAAGCAAAAGCAGCCTAATTCCTTTAAGTCAAGTAAGATGTTACCTGATTGGTTCTTCAGGGTGGTCCTCTGATTAACCTGACCGGCCAGAAACCCGACGACTTTGATCTGTGATTGTTGAGGTCACTCAATGAGGTCACTCAGCATCTGCAGTGAAACCGAGAAGGCCGGTGATGAAGTATTTGAAGAGCATCATTCTAAAATAAGACGTGACACCTAATTTCACCCAAAAAAAAAGGAGGAAAAAAAACACGATTGCTGGCATGCATGAGGGTAGAACTCATTATTGATTCATATTGAATTCATCAGTCTACGACAGTGCATGACTTAAAAAATCAGTGGTATCAGTGGTATGTTTGAAATATGAAGCAAAGCTATTAAATTGGGTATAATGTTGGGCAATATAGCAGAAGCAGAAATTTCTGTTCTTGACATACAGTATATCATCATATGCAAAATCACATATTAAATTATCACTCCCTCACACTGTGTTATAACTGATGTTTAATGAGATAAATGTTAAGCATTACAACATACAAAAAAAACCCCAAACTGATGTATTATCAGGTTGTTACTTTTAAAATACAATTTTCTCAAAATAATTTGTTTAGACAACAGAATTTTGTTAATTGATAACATGATATGATTCCACCAAAAGTTGAATTATGATAATTAGAGCTAAAACGATTAGATGGTTAATCGATAATTGATTCCTCATTTGAGTCATTTATCAAGCAAAAATGAGACTCTCCTGTTCCAGCTTCTGCAAAGTGACTTGCTGTTTTTCTCTGTTTTATAGCCTTGTAAATTTCATATTTTAGGGTTTTGGACTGTTAGTCAGACAAAAAAAGATATGTGAGAATGGGCTCTTGAACTTGTGTTGGGTCCCTTTTTGCTGACATAAACTAATACTCCAATAAAAAATAAAAATAAACCTTAGTTGCAGCCCTAATGATAATATATAATTATTTCCAAGCCTGGGGATATAGCTTTGATTTGGATATCTGTCTTTAAATCCGTGTCACCCACCTCCCTTTCTCTCTCTCTCCCTCTTTTGTGTCTTTATCTGTCCTCTCTCTCTATCTCTTTCTACTTTCCTTTTTTCCTTCCCTGCTGTCTCTCTTTCTCTGTCCCTGCTCTAACATCTCTCCCCCATTGCTTCAGAGGAAGATGAACTCTGAACAGCTGTGGTGCTCCCTGCCTGCCGTGAGTTATGGCAGGCTGCTGTCCTCTTGGCTTTTATTGATAATATTACACTGGCTGATGTAAATATGACTCTGACTGCAACGACCCTGACTACCCTTGCCTGAGTGTACCTGTGTGTATTTGAGAGCAAATGACGAAGTCAGGGAAAGATTCACTGTGTATCTGTGTGTGTGTGTGTGTGTGTGTGTGTGCACCATATTCACTTCCTGACCCCAGGACACTCCTTCCCAAGGTAGAAGCACAATGTCAGGCTACATGCAGTTTGCAGGAAACAGCGAGCTGAGATCCAACATGATAAATAGCTCTGAGCCTTCAGTTGGCTAAAAGAAGATCCTGCCCTCGTGCTTTTATATATTTTTGTCTGTCTATGCTGGACTATGACTTCCTGCAGTGCTGTAAATAATATGTCTTTTCACGGGTTGGTGTCTCCATGCGGTGCACACACAGAAACATGGCTGGATTTTACTGCCACATCTGATTTTATGGGTGTCATCTCTTTTTACTTTCCTTCTCTTTGCCTGTGTCAGGAACATCTCAAGCATTCATTATTATTACTGCATGGAAACAAAGAAAGTTAGAAAGAAATATAAAATGATGGTCAGCACAGTAAAAGACTGCTGTGAGAGATAAAACAACTGTAAGACTACACAATCACACACACACACACACACGCACACACACACACACACACACATACACACATTTCATGCCACCAGCTGCATTGTAAGCACTGATCAGGTTTTTGGTGCCCTGACCTCAAGGTGTAAATTCTACATGAATGCCCTGTCTATTAACTTGACTGAACTCTGCTGCTCTCACTACTGAAGATACAACACACGCATCCACACCCACACACACCTCACCCTCCACATCCACACACACCAATACACACGGACATTCAGAAAAGTCCATGAAAAGCCCTGCAGCTGCTGTCCACCCACACACTCCAGCCATGTCATTCCTTCCCCTCACTCACACACACACACTCACACACCGTACCACATTCACTGCATTCTGCCATTCCTCTAACACAGACAGGCAGGAAGCAAATGTGTCATTTATTAGGGCCTGTTTCCAATCTATGCTGATGATGAATATCTCCAATCTCCCCCCATGCTGCTCCTGAATATTCTGAGACAAAGGCCTCTTATGAAATTATACTGTCATTAGAATGACTGGTCTGATTAGATACTGGGACTGGATTAGCCATCTGCTCGGCTCTTAGGCAGAGGAATGATATGATCAGAACCAATTACTGTGTATTCCTACATGCAAACACATTGAAGGGTTTAGTTTCAAAATATGATATGCTGTATTCATTTTGAGTGGCTAAAAAATGTCCTTGTGTGATGGAATTCTTTGAGACGTTACTGTTCAATAATCCATGCTGTGATGTTTTAATTTAAATTCAATTTACTTTTAAACTTTGTGTTGTCTTGGTTCCTGAAAAACTGCTGATTTAGAGGTGAATATACCATGCTAACAAATGTATTTAGCCTGATGACAGATATTAACCAAATGAAACAAAATGGTATTTTTAAGTTCCATATTCAAGTAAATATTTATATTTTAGTTGCCTCTTAAAAGCTGCCCCACTTGTTTCCACACGTCGCACAGCATATGAGAATGGAGATCGTTATGGGCATTGTGCTGGTGTCAGGAGTTGCCACTGTGGAATGGACATGTGTAGCAATTTATCACTTGTCTCTCAGCACATGTGTGGGTGGCCCCGCAGCGGGTATTATTGCAATTTTGGAGCAATTGACAATAATCCCCTCTTTCTGCTTGTGTGAAAGCTCATCATCCCCCTGCATGCTGGCAGGCACGCCTTCACTATAGATGACCTCCAGAGCTGGTACAAAAAATTTGGATCTGTCGTAGCTCATGTTGTATATCATTATCAGCTCGTCTCAAACTTTTTCTTGGTGGTCTGGAGAGGCCTCTCAGTCTAAACCTCTAAAATTCTCAGTGAAACCAAGCACAAAGGAATTCTTGCCAATGCAGTGATGGCAATTCTTCGCAGGGCTGTTCCACTTATTTTATGACAGAGGAAATATTAGTGCATATGCTTTAATCATAACTCCCACGATACTGACTGATAGATTCAAAAGGTTCAGACTTACTCGGTAGAATCTGGCCATGGTGATCTCAAACCAAGCTTCACTTTGATGAAATGAATGGAAAACACTAAACTCACTTACATACCCCCAATTTATAACATTGTTTTAGTTTTTGGTAGAGACATGGTTCTTTTCTCACATTGCTTCATCTTATAAAACAGGTTTATGGAATAAATCACCATGGGTTGGTTCATGGTGGTAAAGCGAAAACTCTGAATGTAGTAGTCAGTTCTTCTTCTGTCCCTCACCTGTGGTCATCAACTGAAAGAACAAGATACTGATAAAGGGAGTTGAATTTTTTTTTTTTTTTTTTTTTTTACCTGAGTGGCAGTTAGGCCAAATTTAAACCGGTGTGTTGAGCCGCTGCTCCTCCATAATGAGGACCAGATCCGATACCCAGGCAATGCTGGACAACTGTTTACAGAATGAATATTTTATTTACTACATTTTTTTGCCAAATACATTTGGAAACATGATTTCATTCAGTGACAATGAACACTGCTGTGCTGCGCATAAGTTGTACAGAGGGTGGATGGGGTAGCCTTCAAAGCACAGGACTTTAAAGAACAAGGTTTGTGTCCTATATGTTGTTTAGGCTACTAAAGCTTGGTTAAAGGTAGGAAAAGATTGTGGTCTTGGTTAGATATTGAAAAAGTCAACGAATTCTATCATGAAAAAGCTGACACTGAGCATTTTGTGGACATCATCAATATAAACATTTCCTATATGTTGATAAAAAGCCTACTCCTGGCATCATTATGTGTCTTACAAAACATATTTGTTATCGCAAATTAGTTGTATATGAATCTTTAGGAGACATGGTTGTGCTGGAGGAACTACTGTCTCGTAATGACCTGAGAATATTTTGAGATCCTCCATGAGTAGGTGGAGAAAGTTGTAACTGACAAGGCTAATTGGTCCTCTCTGATGATTGCCATTGTGATCAAAATCTGATTTTAAGTGATAAGAACTTGTGACATACATCATCAGTGATGTTACCTGGGGTCTGGGTGTTCCGGGTCTTTCAACAATCAGACGCCCTCACCCAGGCGACCCAGCCAAGGTTCATCAAGCCCCGGCTTGTGTCAACGTAGCACTACCCCACACACAGCTCTCTTCTCCTGAAACACAGCCATCTTGACGCAACTTCTGCTGCCCCGATGGCCAACTTGACGGTCCCTCTCCTACTGGCCCCTGTGATGCCCAGCATGTTGTAGGCCCTGCAGAGCGACTGGCCTGCAAACCCTTTGCATCCCACCTCAATGGGCCTGCGACTCACTCGCCAGCTGTTGCTTCAGTATTCTTCCATTAGCCCAGCATACTTTGCCCTATTCCTCTCATTGGCCTCCTCAATGTGGTCCTCCCAGGGAAGGGTGAGCTCCAAGAGAATGACCTGCTTGGAGGTTTCCAAGGTCAGCACCATGTCAGCAACAGTTTCTAGAAACTTCAGTTGCTTCCCCAGGTCCACTTTTAGCTCCCAGTCTTATGCCATTGCTAACAGGCCAGGGGAGGTGGTCCTGGCAGTCGATGTTAGCTTTTCCCCAGCCCTGATGAAAGTGATGGTCTTCTTCACTGGGCAGAGGTGCTTGCAGTGGCTAATCCCACTGCAGAATATGTCCACTATGGCCTTCAGGACTTGGTCATGTTGCCAGTGGTAGCGCCCCTCACCCAAGACTTTCGAACAGCAGCTGAGGATGTGCTCCAGGGTCCCTCTCTTTAGACACAGAGGGCAAGCTGGTGAATACACCTTCCCCCAGCAAAACCAGTTTGATGGGCCTGGTAGAATGTCATAGACCGCCTGCATTAAGAATTTTATTCAATGGGGCTCGGCTTTCCAAAGCTTGGCCCATGAGACTGTGTGCTATACCGCTTCCTCTCATCTTCCAGGCTCTGCAGGCTCCAGCCATCCTGCTGGCTTGCTCCTCCTCAACTGATGCTTACACTTCATCTTGGATCAACAACCTCTTGTCCTTCCCCTGCACCTACAACAAGGTGCAGGGGAAGGTGCAGGCTAGGTGTTATGCTGCTACCCAAGCCAGCCCTTCCACGAGACACAGCACCCTGTGCCTTAGCTGTGACTCAGCAACATTCACAGCCTCTACTGCCCTCCACTTCTGTCCTGTCCTGACCTCGATACCAGCCTCCGAGAGTTTTAGGTCACAGGACTCTCGGTATTGCAGCACCTTCCTAGTATGGGTCACCATGAATTCTTCATTCAGGCTGCTCATGAGGAGGTTCATCTTGTTGTTCTGCCCATACAGGACAATGCTGCTCAGGCTCGGAAGTAGACTCAGCCACTTCCATAGGAACTTGTTGACCCTCCTCTCAAAGCCCTTGACTGTGGAGATTGGGCCCTCATAGACCACAAGGGTCCAGAGAATCCATAGAAGGATGCCATGTTGGTATATCCATGCCTTAAACTTTCCAGGTAGGCCTGACTTGTCCACTGCAGCTAGCCAGGCTTCCAGGTCATGGTTGGTCACTCAGATGGATGCTGTGTCTCTCAGGCTGCAGCCAAACACCTTGCCCAAACACCTTCACTGGTTCTCAATGATGGATTGTATCTGGGTGCTACCAAGTTTGAAGTGGAACTTGTTCATGGCCTTTCCTTTCCTCAGCACCAGGGATCTGGACTTCACCAGATTGAAGCTTGTGCCACTCTGACGTTATAAACCCAGCTGAGACTCTCAGACTGAAGCTGTTGTAGTAGTCTAAAATGAGGTCCTTGATCTTGCCTGGGATACGAGATGGTTCTGAACTAATCAATGTTTTTCAACTCTTCCTCCTTTGGAATCCACACCCCTTCGGCATACCTCTACTGATGAGCTATCTTGCTCCTCCTCCTGATCACCCTAAGAGTCCTCCAGAGCCTGTGAAGTGACCTTGGGCAGTTGTTGTATACCTTGTAAGGTGCCCCACTAGGTTCTGGGGCTGAGCTTGCTATTGTCTGCTAGACCATCTCCTGGATCTCCTTCCAGCCAGGCTCCTACCCATTGAAGTCCAGAGTTGGTGCAGGTGAATTAATCAAGGACTTACAGTGGCCCAGATCTTGCTCCCTGGATTCATCCCTGAAGGTGTCTCTGGCGGTCAATCTCAGCTTTGAAGCAGGTCAGCCGGCTACTACGTTTCTGCCCTAGCAGCTGTTTTGTAAACCCAAATGTGCTCAGTAGAAAGGCAGTTCACTTCTTGGCCCTCTCCCTCCTCCTCCTATGCCACTTGGCCCTCCTCAAGGTCATGAGCTTCTTGCAGAAGAAGCTGCACACCTCTGTGAGAGGTCCCCTCTCCTCCTCTCTTGCTTCCTTGAATCAGTGCCTCAAGCTCTTCAGCTCCTGTCTGAGCTGGTGTTCATGGTGTAGGGGAGCCTCCATATCGAATCTTTCAGCTGCTAGGCTGTTGATGGTGGTGGTCATTGTCCTGGAGGCATTGATCAGCTTCACCCTTGGCCATTGCTTCCAAGATGGAATTAGCCTCTTCATCAAACTGGAGCCAATTCTTCTCCTTCTGAGCTTGGGGCAACTTGACTCGAAAATGTTCTGTTGCTCTGCTTGGATCTCGGGCTTGTGTCCCCTGCATCTCAGGGCTGTGACACTTGCACTGTCTACACACATTTCATCTTGGCCTGGTGGATCTTCAGGCCATGTGGTTTTGCGCAAATGCGTTCCGTACTTCTCGTTGTATTTCAGTTGCCATGTGTTGGTGTCCTTTGGTCCATCCAGATGGATGGTATCTCTCCGTAAGTTGATCTGTAGCTTGTTGTAGGTTCTTCCGCTCAGAAGATGCAGGTCAGGCTGCTAACCCTCATTGCCCCGTTGCCGTCTCTCCAGCCTGTCTGCTGTCTCTCCAACCTGTTACCACTCTGTTCATGGTCAACAACCAACCTGTTCCTGGTAGTCACTAGTTGTTCCAGACAAAAGTTTGTGACATACATCATCTTGTGATGCACCTGGACACATCATCAGTGATGTTACCTGGGGTCTGAATGTTTTGGGCCTTTCAACAATCAGACACCCTCACCCAGGTGACCCAGCCGGGGTTGATTAAGCCCTGGCTTGTGTCCAGGTAGAACTACCTACCCACGGTTCTCCTCTCCTGATCTAGAGCCACCTTGATGCAGCTTATGCTGCCTTGGTAGCAAACTTGATGGCCCTTTGCCTAATGGTCCCTGTGAAGCCTAGTATGTTGTAGGCCCTGCAGAGGGACTGGTCTGCAAACCCTCTGCATCCCACCTCAATGGGCTTGCACCTCGCTCACCACCCATTCTTCCATTAGCTTAGTGTACTTTTCCCTTTTCCTCTCATTGGCCTCCTCAATGTGGTCCCACCAGGGAAGGGTGAGCTCCAAGAGAATTACCTGCTTGGAGTTTTTCAAGATCAGCACCATGTCTGGCCTTGATGTTGTTGTGGCAACAGTTTCTGGGAACTTCAGTAGCTTACCCAGGTCCACTTTCAGCTCTCGGTCTAGGAGGCCAGAAGAGGTGGTCCTGGCAGCTGATGTTAGCTTCTCCCCAGCCCTAACAAAAGCTATGGTCCATCCATATATGGAAGACCATATATGGATGAATGGATGAAACAATTACAGTCAAATCATGGGCTTGATAGTGCCATATACATTTATAAAAGAACATGAACATAGTATTATAATGTTAGATTGAGGGTTCTCCCAAAATTGCAAAATAATCACAGGCTATAAGAACTTTAGCGACCAGTGGA
This sequence comes from Thunnus thynnus, assembly GCF_963924715.1. NCBI lineage: Eukaryota > Metazoa > Chordata > Actinopteri > Scombriformes > Scombridae > Thunnus > Thunnus thynnus. The sequence continues at coordinate 21,674,277 of NC_089530.1, read as the reverse complement.
TAAAGGATCTAAAGAAGTTGAAGAAGGTAAAAAAAAAAAGTTAACGAAAGTCCTACAGTACTTTAATGTAAATAAGTTCTGGTTCAGTAAGTTTAATGTGCATATCAGACAATATTTTTGCAAACTTGCGAATTTACCTTGAGATCATCATTTGCTGTAGATAGAAAGTTTTACATTATGATCTATGCTCATAGCTCTCATGGCATAGAGAAAAGTTTAAAAGGGAATGGGCTCAATCACTGGCATAAACACCAACACTATATGGAGGAACTAAACTTTAGTAAAGTGTAATGATGCATGAGGCAGTTCCTCACCCTAAGCCCCATCTCTTCTTCTCTCAAATAGCTGTGGTTGCCATATGCTCAGATTGACTATAATTGTTAGTTTCCTGGACAAACTGTTCAGGGGTTTGCAGGCGTTTAATATACCCTGCAGGCAGAATTAAAAAGCGATCATGAAATCCAATTCTTCCATATAAAAACAAATGAGCGATACGCTGTGCCATACTTCTATTTACAAAGAAAACACTTGCCTTCATCTTCACAATATCTCATATTATGCCCAATAGTGAGTAGAATACAGCAAAAAGTTGGATGGATGGTTTGCTTTATTGAGAGAGAAGTCATTTAGGCGATGAAAGTAGACACATTATTAATGGGATTTCTTGGAGGCTTCAGAGTGTAAATGGGGCTTACAGAGAATGAATAACTAATACACTGAATGTGTAAAAACTGTGAAAAGATAAAAGTGCTGTACTGTAAAGACAAGGCAGCAGCGCCAACAAGCATGGATCTTTCTGCAGTGGCCTGTGCTCTGATGACAGCATTAATCAGTCCCCACAGAAAATTACTTGCATTCTTTGGATCAACTGCCTGAGAGAACTTGTCTTTTCATGTGCATGTTTTTTGTTTGTTTGTGTAGCAACGCAGCACAAGGGATGGCAATGTCGGTCTGTCAGTCAACCCACTACTTTGGTCCAAATGATCTGTCATGCAAGGCACTGGCCTGACCATCAGGAGCAAATTGTGGTTCAGTGTCTTGTGCAAGGATGCTTCGACATGCGGACAGGAGGAGCCAGGGATCAAACCACCAATACAATTAGTGGACAACCCGCTCTACCTCATGAGCCACAGCCCTCCCCAAAGTTAAGTGTTGATGTAAGGTGCTTTGAGCTATGTTGTGTGTACAGACTGAAATATCTCAACAACCACTAAATTAATTCCCATTAAAGTTTGTACAGACATTCATAATCCCAGAGGATTAATCCTACTGACTTTGATGATTCCCTGACTTTTCATCTAGCACGCTAGCATGTCAGCATGCTAGCACACTAAACTAATATGATGAACATGGTAAACATTAAACTTGCCAAACATCAACATGGTATCATTGTCATTGTTAGAATGTTACCACGCTAGCGTTAGGATTTAGCTCAAAGCACTACTGTACAGGCTAGCATGGCTGTAAACTTGAAGTCTTGTATCTTGATAGTATCAAATAACCTGTCAAAACTGCATTTAATCCATATGACACCAAATTATAAATTACTGATATATCTTGTAGGTAGGATACTGGGTAAGGTGAATCTTCAATTTAGGTAATTTATGATAATGCAAAGCAAATTAAATACTTGTCAAAATTCAAGCTCTCAATGCCAATTACAGTCATTTATATGATGTTAAAAATGGTTTAATATCATGATAACATCACTGTGACAAAGCGTATTCACAGAAATTCATTTTGCAATGTACAACCCGCCACACACATACTGAGCCTCATTACAGGAAGGAAAACTCTTCAAACCGACGTTTCAGGACACAGTAAAACAAAGCACCACTCACATTATCAAAAACTCATTTTTAGTCAATCATCTTCTTGCCATAAAAACACTATGTAGTATGATGTATAATAAGACCTTTCTCTCCAGTACAGTATCACTACAACTGCTGACTCTATCATGGAACTATTTACTGCCCATATGGCCGGTGACACGGGGTCAAGCCTGTGTTTCAAGTGAAACCACAAAGTGTTGTAAAAACCCTGCATACAGGAATGGATACAAATTCAAGCATTAGCACATTGCTAATTACTGCGGGTCGCTTTTAATAAATTCTTTCCTGACATACGAGTTCCAGCACTGTAAAAAAGGAAGAATGTTGCATGAGGGAAACACATTAAGCAATGCTGCAGACTTTGCTGTATAGAAAAGGCTTGGACTGTATGTAAAGTGATACTATACTGTAAGATATACAAGATTCACACAGGATACTGAAGTCCCCTGGTGTAAGGGGGAGTACTGCTTAATTTAAGAATTCACACATTTTCTTTTATAAAAACTTAGATGACACAAAACAAGTATGAAATAAATCTGTTACTTTATAGTATGTGGGAGTTTGTTTTTTAAATTCAAAGAGATCTTTACAATTTTTTACCATTAAAAAATAAACAAAACGGGAAACTTTTTTTCCGATTTTTTTCCCTTCTTATTCATCTTATTTCATTCAGTCTTCGTGGAGCTGTAAATTGACCAGCTGAAGATGGCTTTGGTACACCCGAGCCATGTTTTCTGAGAGGAAATAACTCAACACGCTGACATAAAACCTGAGCTCCAACTATATGCTTTGTGTGTGTAATTTCACATGTTGTTTTTTTGTATCTCTTTACTTCCTTCAATGTTTTAGTAAACCCCGTTTCCAAAATAAGATCTGCTCCTCGCTCTGGGCTTATTTACACTGAAATAACATTGTGGTATCATAGTCTAGTCCTCTTTTTGGTTATTTAAGGGGTGGGGCAAACTCTTCCCTCATGTTTCTGGCCAAAAGAGGCATTTATTTGCTATTTCAAATGTTACATGATCAGAAGCAATTGGTTATCATGATCCAATTACATGTCCCAGCCTTCTGTCCACTTTGATGCAGTGCAAGCAGAGGTTTATCTGATCCTACATATTGGTCCCATGGTGGTTTCTTAGTTGCTTGCCATATCAAAATACTCCAAAGGAGCAGGTTAAGCTCTAGCTAGAGGTTTAAAATTCATTTTCAATATGCAGCAATACAAACTGCATCAACTGCACATGAAAATATCTATGAACTGTATTAGTTTGCAGAATGTATTCATCAGATTAAACATAAAGTAATGATTAACCAGTTTAAGGAAAAAAGTGTTTTTTTTGTATTTACACAGAAAAAGCATACAGTTTGTAGGCCTATGCAAAAGAAAATGCATGCATGGAGAGGCTGCACATTTTGCCCTGTGTACCATTTCCAAATTGTAGACATTAATAATACATAATTCCACACTGGAGTGTGTTTGCAGTCATTTAAAACAAGCCCACAGCGTTGACATAAATCAGTGTATGTGTGAAGCTCGTATACCTGCATGTCTGCACACTGCGGGTTTGACGAGAGACAGGTCTGAGGGGATTTCACCATAAAGGTTAGGAACCGTGAAATATCTGAGAAGTGCTGGAACCGCTCTCCTCTCCAAATTATGGCCAAATGCAAGCTATACGGTCTTAGTGGCTGAAGGGAAACGCCTTGGCAGAGCATAAAGGGCTCAGTGTGCGGTTGAAATGACCGTGCGACTCCTGAAAATAAACAGGAATCAAATGGAGTGATTGATCGAATAAATTAACCTCAACAGCAAGCGGCACACTCTCTCTCTCTCTCTCTCGCTTTCCCACTCACTTACTTTCTCACACACACACACAGCTACTCATCAGCTCCAATGAACAGCCTTGCAGAAAAACAGACACTTGTTGCTGTTTGCTCCAGCGCTCCGGCCAGCTGCAATTTGGGTGTAAGTTTGTTCCACAGCAGTGTGGTGGTGGTGGTGGTGGTGGTGGGTGGGCAGCGGGGTGCTGCAGTGTGTAGAATTTAGTGGCATCTAGCGGAACGGACTTGGCAGAAATGGAATATAATATTCATAACTATGTTTTAATTTGTGTATAATCACTTTAAAATGAGAACCAATGTGTTTTTGTTACCTTAGAATGAGCCCTTTATATCTACATAAGGAGCGGGTCCTCTTCCACGGAGGCTGCCATGTTGCTCCACCATGTTTCTACAGTAGCCCAGAATGGACAGCTCTAGAGAGAGCCTTTCGCGTTTTTCATGAGTTTCGCAGCCATCGTACGTTCTCCTGCACACTTGGAAGGGGTTGCAATCTGCAACCTAGATGCCACTAAATACTACACAGTACACCTTTATGGCTTTTTTGCCAGTGGGTAATAGATAACTGCATGAGTGCACAGACTGTGTAAGGCTTTTAGTTTGTCCACGTCACTCCAGAAAATGTTTGGGCTGCCATTGAATGTGATGTGAAAGGTAAATGCACAAAAACTGATTTTAGCAAGGTTTTTATATGCTGAAAACAGTTTATCTGCTAGTTTCAGAGAGATACATAATTTTACTAATATTTCTGTCCAATGTATCTTGATTATCTCTCATCAGATATTGTCCAGGTATTTCATTAAGTGGGGATAGATAGATCTTGTGATTACTACTTGATTCAAATGATTAATGTGTCACAGTTTTTCTCTTGTTGGGTGATTTGGTCCAAAAGAACAAAAATTTAATTAATGCTAGTTTCAGGCGAGAGTTTAGCAATGTGTATTTAGCTTTTATTTTGTTTATCTACCATTTATAAGCAGTATATAAACACGGGCTGCAACTAACAATTATTTTAATTATTGATTAGTCTGTTTATTACTTTCTCGGTTAATTGATTAGTTGTTTGGTCTATAAAATATAGAAAATGGTGAAACATGTCAATCACTGTTTCCCAAAGGCCAAGATGCAACCTAAAATGTCTTGTTTTGTCCCTCACAATAGTCCACAACGCAATATAGATAATAGATGGATAAGATATTCAGTTTACTGTCATAGAGAACTAAAGAAACCAGAAAATATTCACATTTTAGAAGCTGGAATTAGAGAATTTGGATATTTTTTTCTTGAAAAATGATTAATCGATCATCAAAATAGTTGGCGATTAATTTAATAGTTGACAACTAATCAATCAACTAATTTCTCCTATAAACAGTTATTCAATGATTCATAACACACTATAATGTAGTTGTACAGTGATACATATTACTGCAAATTTTGTTTGCCATACCAACAAATTCATAAATAATGGAAAATGAGAAAAATCTGAACATTTAGTGAATTTAGAAGATTCAGCAATATATTAATGAGTTAAAACTTGATAATACATTTAGAAGACCACTTTCAAATTAATAGAGGCTGATACCACATACTGTGGGTAGGCTGCTTGTCGAAAAGGTGTTTCAAGAGAAAAGATGTCTGCTCTGTGACGATGATCAACTGAAGGTGATGCTCAACTCACCTTTTAACTGCCTGTTAAATTGCTGCGTTTTTGAGCCTGAAATGTAAACCGTCCAATCTGATGAACCTGCCGACCGGTCAGAGCCTTCTGGAAATGAAGACAAGACCCCCACCCCCCACTCACCCACACACACTCACCCACAGACACACACACACACACATACATCTCTGCCCCGCCCCTCCATCTCCATCCCTCCCTGCTGCTGGCCTGTGAGGTTTAGTGAAATCTCCTCCTTGCTGTATAGGATAGCCCTGGCCTCTGGGGTAACAAGATAGATGTAAACAACCAATTATTGGATAGGCCCTCATTCATATCCCCTTAACCAGTATAGACACAGAGGTTCTGGCTTTAATAATTTCCCCCTCTCTGCACAACATTTGGATGTCTGTCCAAAAGAATGTTACTCATCAACCCCTTGTTGCGCTTGTCTCAGGTCGGTGCATGTAGCAGTCTTACAGGATAAAAGCCACGTCCCAATCACACATAGGCTTTGCAACACACACAGCAAAACACACATCTTGCAATAATCAGCTCAATTAGTGGAGGTCGCGGTGGAGAGCCGCCGAGGTGAGCGGTGGGAGGTTGTGAAAATAGGGGGTTGGCTATTAGGGGAAACGCGATCTCCATTCATCAGCGGCCGTAATAATTACCGTTTCAGAGCCAGAGCCCTCTGATCAAACTGATCCGTGGAAACAAGTGGTTTACAAACACTGTCAAGGGCCAGACACGGGACCCTGATTTACCCTGTCACTGCTGGTGAACACACCCAGCGGTTCTGAGCATGAACGACCCAATACAATGAAGAAGCTGTGTATTTGTGTTCACATTTTAATTGTTTGCTCTACTCTCGTATTTACTCTCTTTCTTATATATCATCTCTGCTGCAGTAACAACCAACTTCACTGATCATTAATCTTTCTAATCTACAGTATGACAAGCTTATTGAGGGGCAAAAAAAGCTGAGTGAGCAGGTGTTGATTGAGACCGTTTTTTTACGTCAAAGATATCAAAACAACTCTTATTTGACACGATTTTATCATACAGAACTCATTTACGTTTATTTTATGGTTGTCAGTGATAACAAATAGGACTGGATACCTGTAATAAGGCTTAGTGAGGTGATAAGTGCCTGTTATCCAAACATACATGCTCACACAGTGCATCATCTCATTAAAAATATGAGACACATCAGTCTGCAGGGAGAAAACAGACTCAGTTGCCAACTATTAAAGTTGCAGTGAAGAACTTTGATCAGGGAAACAAATAAAGTAAATAAATAAAATATAGTAAAATGTCTATATATTTGTTTCCCCAAAAACCGCTTGTGACGAGTATTTTCAGTGTGCAAAATCATTCATACAGCTTAACAGACTTTAGATCGCATATCTGAGCGGCCTTTGATATGAAACGCAAAAATGAGACGATACATAACCTCTGGAAAATACTGTGGCCACTCTGAGTGTAAATGCAGCACCTCTTTCACCAGTGGGAGAGCCTCGTGTGTGTTTTGGGCTCAATTACGAGGCATTTGGATGTTTGTGTTAGATGGATGGAGATGATAAGTTTTATCTGAAATCAGTTTAGAATGTCACATCTGTCAAACTGTGTTTGCAGGGGCTCATATTTTCACTCATCAGTCTCTGCTCTCTGCACTCGAGCTCACTCCAATTTTCGTGAGCTGTCTGAATCAAAGTCAACAAATTATCTAACATTCAGAGAGTGATTTAATTATATATCTTAAATGTATGTTATTATTATTTTGTCATTATTATTATTTCTTTTTATTTTTTTATTCTTTTTGGGTACTCGTTCATTCATAGTGCATTCATGGGATTTTCTCGTATATGAGCTGCATGTATAGGCTATGTTTAAGGTTAAATCGCTTCCTTGTTTTTCTCACTATCCATTTCAGGCGAGCCCCGGTCCCCTGACGATTACCATCAGTCAGCCTAATGCCGTAATACTCTTTGAGAACTGCGCTTCAGGCGAAACCCAAGTCAATTTATTAAACAGAGGGAGAACACAGCATGGAAACAGGGATCAGTCTCTTCTTACAGGACTACTTATCTCTGGTGATAGACTAACTTCATAATTACACTAATAATTCCTTTTACAGTTTTTGCGGATTGCTTATACACTGAAAGTGAATGCAAAGACATGCCTTAAAAAAAGGCACGAAAAGTAAGAACAAATTTTCTGCTTTGCACTTCGTTTGCAATTCTGCAACACACTTCTTGCAAAACACTACACATTGTTTCTTATATTAGACACTTTGCTCAAGAATGAAATCTCATGCAATCATTGAGAAAACACTTCTATTCAAAATGCAAAACATAGCTGAAATTGGCAACACCCAAACACACACATGAAAACACTGAGATGCTAATTGAAGACAATTCAGTCTGAGCCTTAGCACTACAAATAGACCTCAGGTAAACTCCCCTCTTTTGTGAGAACTTTGCAAACAGTGAGAGTGAGAGGAAGAGGTAGAGGAAGAGAGAGAAGAGTAGGAGGAAGGTGAGGGCAAGAACAAAGAAGAGAGACATATTTCCGACGACATTAGGGCCACTTTGGTGGACCACGTCATTAATCATGGTCTCACGATGAAGGAGGCTGGGCAGAGAGTCAAGCCCAACCTGAGATGCTACACGGTAGCGTCCATTTGAGAGGAACAGTGTTAGAGTCAAAGACCTTCTCTATGACTATGTATATTGTAATATAGTAATGGTAGTAGATTGTGTCCTGTTGACACTGCATAGATACATTGAGACAAAGCAGTATGTGACCCAGGCAGGTGCCCCCATTCTGGGGTGGGGGGGTGGAGAGGGGGTTGTCTGTGGGGGCACCTGCCTTGCCTGTAGTTAGTAGTTTTGACTGAATGTGTCTCACCCAACCCACTCCCCACCCCTCCATATTCATGGTACAGTGTATGCATTTTCTGTTACAGAGCAAAGGGTCCTGGACTTTGATGCAGCTGCACAGCCTCACGAGTTCATTTTCATTGATGAAGCTGGATTCAATCTAGCTAAAACCAGGTGTCAGGGCCAAAATATTATAGGACAAAGAGCCGTTGTGAATGTCCCTGGGCAGCGCAAGGGAAATATCACCTTGTGTGCCACCATTAGTCTGCAAGGAGTTCTCCATCACCATGCCACGCTAGGTCCCTACAATACTGCACAAATAATCACATATCTGAATGCACTACGTAATGCAGTTGTACAGGACGGACCAGAGCAGCCCAGGTTTGTTGTCATCTGGGATAATGTTAGTTTCCACCGGGCTGCTCTGGTCCGGGACTGGTTCACCAACCACAATAACTTCACAGTTGTATACTTGCCCCCTTACTCCTCATTTCTCAATCTGACTGAGTAATACTTTTCGGCTTGGCGTTGGAAAGTGTATGACCGCCAACCACTTGCCCGCCTGCCTCTTCTGCAAGCAATGGATGAGGCATGCGGAGACATTGAGGTGGGATCAGTCCAGGGTTGGATACGGCACATAAGGCAATATTTTCCCCATTGCCTAGCCAGTGATGACATTGCATGTGATGTAGATGAGGTGATGTGGCCAGACCAAGCCGGTAATTCCGGGTCTGAAAAGTCAAGCCAATGCGGAAGTGACTTAAACTTACATTCTACACCTACACCTATTGAAACTATCACAAAATGACCCCACTTCTACTTGATTTATTACCTCAGTAAACACTTTCACACAGTCTTCACAGTCTTCTTCAATACAGCAAGGTGTTCATTTTGTAAATTATGGTCCTGTTTAGAGTAAAATAGACGATAAATCGGTTTATGCATTAGCGTGAGGCTACATTGTGGTTGACGAGTTGCTACCACTGCGACAACGTTAGTTAGGTAATGTAACCATGGCATAATCTCAGATTCACAGAATATAGACGTAGCCATAGCTATTTCAGTTTGTTTTCAGTTCATGAGAGTTAATTGTAACATTTTGGTCACCTAAAAAGTGTTTGGTTGTACTAAAAGACCCTCTAAGGAATCAGATGTTCAGATTTTGCAGTAAAATTTTGTTTTCATGTTTTTCGCTAGCCGAAATTAGCATTACCACTAGCATTATCACAGTTAACCATAGACTGTAAATGCACTATACTAACCAAGCTAGGAGCTAGTAGCTAGTTAGGGTCAGCTCCACCCTCTCATTCAAATATGGTCTATGCTCTTCTCCTCTGGCTCCAAAAATTCAAGATGGCGACAGTCAAAATGCCAAATTCAAACGAGAGTCTACTGTTCTCTTTATACATCCATGGAGTCCATAAACCAATGGATGATGTCACGGTGGCTATGTCCATTATTTTTTTTACAATCTTTGGGCCAGACTCTAACAGGAGGCGGGATCCATACACCACCCACCCCTTCCCATACAATCATTTAGAATACTATTTCTTGCTTACCATTGCACTGTAATTGTGCTGTAATTATTTTTGTTTCCTGAGTTTACAGTAACATAATGTATTGATTACTGTACTGTAATTCTATTTTTATTTATCTCTTGTTTTTTGTTTTTTTAAACCTGCAATGGCAAAAAAATAATAATTTTGTGTTCATTGAAATGTGAGTAGACGTCCACTGTACTGGAACAAGCTTTCGCAGAAGCCTGTGTGAGGAAATTAAAAAAGATATATGACGTACGAGCGCCATAGCTGAATGGTTACATGCCACGTAAACGCAACGTCGCTGGTTCAAATCCGCCTGGAGACCCTTGTTGCATGCCTTGTCCTTCTCTCCCCCCACCTCTGTTTCACCACTGTCGAATGAAGGCCAGACAAATCCAAAAACATGTCTTTAAAAAATGATATACTAAAGACAGCAGAGTGTTGTATAAAGTACATCAGTGTGTTGTTGCTGCTCTGAGAATTTAATTCAAATTGTGCACGTGTGTATCATTTTATAGAAAAAATGCCATTTTGAAAAAGGGTGGTTTTGATTGCAGTTTTGACATAGTAGTGAGATTTTTATCTCCACATGTTGTGTCTTATTTGTGTGTGTGTGTGTGTGTAGAGTTTTGACACAATGAGCCAAATTTTGCAACAAGTGTCGCAAGACAAAAAAAATGCAAACAGCGGGGGGCTTATGTGAAATAGACAATTGAAATTACGAAAGGAGCTGCGAGGAAAAACAAAACTGAATAGCCTATTCTTGATTTGGAGCAAAGTGATTTTCACATCAGCCGCTTATTATATTTTATTTTTATACCCTAAGATTTTAGCTAGACTTAAAAGGTGATATTTATTTTCAACCTTTTTTTTTTTTTTTGAAAATATCAAATTGAGGTCTGAGTCTATAACGAGTATATTAGATATTAAGCAATAATTATAATAAGTAAGATTAATATGAATAATTCATATTAATAAAAATTATAGGCTATCATTAATAATAATCATCATCATTTGAAATTGCAAACTACGTGACTTTGACAGCATTTTCTCTCTGAAGTGGGATCTGTTGGAGCTTTTTTGTGGTCCAGGGGTAAAATTAAGTTATGAAAGCTGCTGAAACAGGTCTGTCAGAGGAGTGCGTGCGTGTGTGTGCGTGCGTGTGTGTGTGTGGTTTGAGGCAGCAGTGCCGAGTGATGTGATACGCAGTGTGGGTGCAGCTGACAATCGTATCTCTAATGAAGAGGTCCCATGGTGAGGCGATAGAAATCAACCAACTGGTCAATCTTTGGCCCAACAACAGTCACATAATAACACACATGCCCGTCCGCGTGACACACGTCACCGTTACCTGACCACATGTCTGACATCAAGCAACAAACCATATAACACTGTTTTTTGTGCTCATCGTGTTTCTGACACTTTCTTATAAACTCCTCGCTGCAGAGATCTTTCATCAGCCGAAACTCATCGTTTCAACAAGTGCTTCTCATCACTTTCTCCCTAGTGAATTATAAAACCTCCTGACTCATTTTACTTCAACTTTAAAATCCATTCCCTCACTCTCTCCTGTAGCCTCTGTTTTTTTTCTAAATCGTTTTTTTTTTTTTTTTTAAATCTTTAATTATCATATTGAAATCATTACTCAGGGCTTGTCTTCAAAATCTTATCTTCTAATCCTGCTTGTAATTATGATGATCTCTCTCTGACTTCAATCTTTCTCCACTGTTGCACTAAACCGTGTCAGCCAGATGCCTTAAATACAAACGGAATTTTTTGTCTCACCGGTGTGCTGCTTGATGCCGGTTTTCTCCTCCGCTGTTCCCCGACAGACTCTCCTCCTCTGCTCTCCGTCCAACAAGCTCTACAACACAGACACACACACTTCATTTCACCATTAGCTCGGCTGCACACCTTCAGATTGTTTGCCATTCTGTGCGCTCCTGCCGTCACTGCCTCACTCTTCGTCGGGATACCAGTATGTTCTCATCATCTTTGTTGTCATGCGTTTAAAAATAACCTTATCTTTAAAAACGGCAATCCTAAAATGAATTAGAGCAATGCATAAAAGTGAATTCCCTTTAAGGAAAAATAGAAATATCATATTTCTTACCAATTAGATTTTAAAAAATCGAAATATAGCTATACAATTAATATTAACCTGCTAAACAGACACAATTAAACATATTTTGATGGACTAACTCATTTTCTGTACTTTTCCGGCCTTAAAGTCTTTTTTTTTGTTATCATTTGTAACATCTATTATATGATGCATTTCTATTATATATTGTCATATACAGTCTATTTCCATTAATATGGCTAATATGGCTATTGGTTATTTCAAATCTCTTGTAAACCCACTTTACCAAAATTCCCACTTACAAATGACTTTCAGATTTTTTTTTTTATTTTTACAAATTTAACTTGTAAACTTAGATCTAATAAATCTCAGTTGATTGAAGATCAGAAAATTCAAATACCTAGATCTCCGAAAGTATGTTTTATTATTATTATTTCTCAATTTACATTAATATTTGCCCTGCAGGTCAGGTATTTCTGCAAAAGTTTCTTTTAACACTACATCACTTGTTGTCGGCAGTTGACAGCCATTTCATTTGTATGAATTGATGAACGTAACTAACTTTAAAGTTCCAGGCGTTGTGGAAATCTTGATTGATTTGTGAGGGCTGCCAGAGGCATGAAGACATACTGTTGCTACTGCAGCCGGCTCTGTGCGCTCTGGCGCCATCCTTCCTCCAGCTATGGGATCAACGCACCTCTCCTCTCCCTCACACTCCCCCAGCTCTGCGCTCTTTGGCTGCCCGAGGTGTCTGTCAAAGTGAAGGGGGAAGAAAAAAAACTGTTTTAGAAGAAAAAATCTGAGCAGTATTTCTATTGGTAGGCGGGATGGTCGTGAAGGGAACAATCGGATTGACTTTGCTAGGGAGCCACCTCAAAGCATATCAGGTTACTTTGAGTGACAGCGTAACCATGGCAAATAATTTGACTAAGGCTATTGTCTTATCCTCACCATCCCCGGGTCAGATAACCGACCAATCAGAGTTCATATAATCGCTTGTCTTGCCAGCTTACAATAATATTATTAAAACGAGCCAGCGAGCCCGGTCTCCGGGAGTAGGTTATGTTGAAACGGCATAGAAAAGGTGGAGGAGGACGGTGGAAGGAGTAGCAACTTTCTCTCTTTCTCACCAACTTTATGAGGAATTGTCGCCTGGGGTTTTGCATGGCTGAATGGACTTGAGTTTATTTCACAATACGCAGTTGGATATTACCTTACTTTGGGCAGCTTTAAGTTTTACGCTGCTCTTTTGGGGACCTTTTGTCGCTTATGGACTTAATGCGTTTTGATTTCATGTGAGACTGAGAGGGGAGACGTGGAAGTAAGGCACAATATAATCTGTATTGGTTTACGTTGTCGCCATGTCCATGCTTCCGACGTTTGGTTTTACGCAGGAACAAGTGGCGTGTGTCTGCGAAGTCCTTCAACAAGGGGGGAACATCGAGCGGCTGGGGCGCTTCCTCTGGTCGCTCCCGGCGTGCGAACACCTCCACAAAAATGAGAGCGTCCTCAAAGCGAAAGCCGTGGTCGCCTTCCATCGGGGGAACTTCCGAGAGCTCTACAAAATCCTGGAGAGCCACCAGTTTTCGCCGCACAACCACCCGAAGCTTCAGCAGCTGTGGCTCAAAGCGCACTACATCGAGGCGGAGAAGCTGAGAGGCCGCCCGCTCGGCGCCGTGGGGAAGTACCGCGTCCGGAGAAAGTTCCCCCTGCCCCGTTCTATCTGGGACGGTGAAGAGACAAGCTACTGCTTCAAGGAGAAGAGTAGGAGCGTCCTCCGGGAGTGGTATACCCACAACCCTTACCCATCCCCGCGGGAGAAAAGAGAGCTGGCCGAGGCCACGGGACTCACCACCACGCAGGTCAGCAACTGGTTCAAAAACCGACGGCAGCGAGACCGAGCGGCGGAGGCAAAAGAAAGGTAGGAGTAAAGATTAAAGGCACTTAACACAGATCTCAGATTAGGCCAAACTTGAACTTTTCTCATCATTATACACAAATCAAAAATAGACACAAGTCATATTTAAACTACAAATGTTGTGGAGTCAAAAACAACGTGTTCCATCTGTGCGCCTGTGTAACTTAATTTGCTGACCTACATCTGGGAATTTATTCCACTGACCAAATATTAATACAGTGTCAGTCCTCAACTAATTTCCCCACTTCTCTCTACTTAGCTCTGTCTTTTGGTGATAAATGGTATAAGTTGCAAGAACTTTTTCATACTTTCAGGCTTAGTAAACTCACGTCCCGTACTGTTGTTTGTGATAATTGTGCAGGCCGCGCGTAAAAGTTGAAAGACACAAAATTAAAGGCTTGTTGTCAGGTTAATTACAAGGTTATAAAAGTTGCATTTACTCTACTTTTATGTTTAAGTAATCACACCTATTATAACATGAATTTTAACTTTCACATTAGGATCAAAAAAACTACTTTTTAACCCTCCAGATCCTGGAGTTAACATCTCTGTAAGAAAACATCTCAGAACATGTTTAAAAGTTGTTTTGCGGTGTAATTGATGTGGCAGAGTGTGTAGCCTCCATATCAGCCTGGTTGACATTTCATTAGGAGTCGTTTGTAGACTACAGTTCAAAGTTTGGGAATTACACAGGCAGGCAGGCAGGCGCGCAGAGAGGTTTGGAAGACGTGTTTTAGTCAGGTGTTCGCCGGGTTGGTGTCTTCTTTCACCCTCTGGCCACTAATTCGGGCTGAAAGCTGCACGTAAATCATGTCTTCCCACTGAGAAAAGCCTCACTCACCACTGCTAACAGATATACGCAACAGGCACATGTTAATCAATAATTAGCTCTGTCATTTATTCAAATGTATCAAAGGCCGAGAGCTCGCCCGCTTTCATAGGCGTCTATACTCTGGTTGAATTGATTTGTTAGTAAGATCTTCAGCGCAGATTCAGTAGTCAAATAGATTTATTGCCTTCAGTCACTGTTCACCACTACAGCCATTTAACTCTCTGCACTGTAGTGAACTGGCCTCTAATTATTTTAATGACTTACTAATTGTTTGCGTCTTAGCACCCGTGCGCATGAGTGCCTTACTGATTGGTGCATTAATAAATCATTGGACTAAGCGTTCATACGTTAATGATGCTCATTGTGGATATTGTTAATATAGCGTAACCCAATTAATATCCGAGTACATACAGTAGCGTGGACGGTGTGAGTGTGTGTGTGTGTGTGTGTGTGTGTGTGTGTGTGTGTGTGTGTGTGTGTGTGTGTGCGCGCGCGCGCCTCTTGTAAGAATGATTCTGTCGGGGGTTTTTCAACCATGATTTAGACATTTTTAAATATTAGAAATGTTCGTTTTGCATATTTGTCCCCTTACTTCATGTGTACTCGTGACCGTAGCTAGTTTTAAAGATTTGTCACAACTTCATTTCTGACATATTTTCTCTGCTGTACTAACATGGTGCAATAGTTTGTCTGACTGATGTAATTTTCTTTTCTGTACGCAGAGAAAACAACGAGAACTCCAACAGCAATAGTCACAACCCATTGACTTCTTCCATGAATGGAAATAAAACTCTATTGGGCAGCTCGGACGACGACAAAACGCCCTCTGGGACACCGGATCACACGTCTCCGAGCCCGGCTCTGCTCCTTGGCTCAAACGCCGGTTTACAGTCCCTGCACGGCCTCGCGCCCCCGCCAGGACCCAGCGCCATCCCGGTACCCAGCGGTGCAGACTCGGTGCACCATCACCACTCATTGCACCATGACACCATACTGAACCCTATGTCTTCTAATCTGGTGGACCTCGGCTCTTAAAAGAAAAAGAAAAGAAAAGAAAAAAGGCACAGAAGGGGAACAGAGCACCGTCTTTTTTGGAAAAGTAATTCACTTGGAGGCGTGAGATTGAGCACTTGCGGCCAGGTGCAAAACAGACAGACTGGACCACTGCGAAAACAGCCACCACATCAAATAATTT
The DNA here is from genome assembly GCF_963924715.1 of Thunnus thynnus. Lineage (NCBI taxonomy): Eukaryota > Metazoa > Chordata > Actinopteri > Scombriformes > Scombridae > Thunnus > Thunnus thynnus. Next base: position 21,658,501 of record NC_089530.1, on the reverse strand, counting down.
GGTCTCATATTAAACCTTAAAAAGTCTTTTGGGGAAAAATCTGACAGTAGGCGCAATACTGTTATCCTCAAATTATGCTTGTTTCAGGACTTTCTAGAAACAAGACACGAAGGCAGAGCACTTATAAATTCACGAAATATATTTAAAACTGGTTTTAAAAAAAAATCTCATTCCATTGGCATATTTTCTCTTTAATTCATTTTAGGAGAATATAATTCAAAAAATTAATAGATTTGACATTACAAGACTTTTTTGCAGTGGACAAAAGGTGAGGCGGACCTAGGTCGTTTTAGGTAAAAAAAAAAAAAAAAGTATTTTACCGGAATGTAATAACGTAACATGTTATATTGTTGAAAACAATAACAATAAAATGTCTTAATTCTTGTTACTATTACCGTTGTTATTTTAGGGGTTTAGATATATTAACAGACTCTCTAGGCACCGAGTTAAAGGTACCCCATCGCGTTTTTGTTTACAAAGGGTTTTCCAAGAGAGCCATAAGCTTTTTTTTTTTTTTTTTTTTTTTTTTTTTTTTCTTTTTTTGGTGGGAGGGTGTGGGGTGGATTATGACGGGGTATAATATTCTCAAGTGTCTTATAAGAGCCGTGATAAGATGAAATATCTTAATCTCTTGATATTATTATCATTATTTGCATTTTCATTTGGAGAGAGACTGCATGTAAACTGTGCGATACATGATGAAACATAAGAACGATTCACCTATAGTTTCATATACCCTTTACAATAAAAGAAAAGAAATACATGGATTCAAAATTGAGGATTTCTTTGATTCTTCCCGTTGTATGATTCTTGACATTCTTGACAGCAGACCAGTCTGTTTATATGATAGTTTGTCTCCTGCGGGTCGCCTCATTCTCTATTTTTAAACCATTCAAGCTGGGTGACTCTTTAAATATACCCTGACTAAGCAAATATTCTGACACTAGAAATGTTCTAGAACAACTGCAGTGCTCATTTTCTAATTATTTCTTTTCACTTTTAATGAAGGAGTTTTAATGTCTTGGTCTAATTATAATTTCTCTAATCTCACTTTGAGCGCGCAAATGCACATTTATTATAGTCACAGCCCATAACTCTGTATACAGACGGTCAGTTGAGGCAAAGCTGGTTCAGATCCATACTTCACTATTTACTCTGGCCTTTTGAATGTGCGCTGAACCACCAGTTCCTTAATAACGTTGGGGAAATGTATAATCAGATAGCATTACCTAAAATCAAGAGCTCTTAGCCTTAATGGCTGCTCCAAGAAAGAGGATATTGTCCTTTATGTGTGTGTGTGTGTGTCGGCGTGCACGGGTCGATATCCCGGGATTATCTGCCATCTAATCATAAATGCTGCAAGGGAAGTCGTTAAAGGGGGAAAACTATCTGTTTCCCTCCATTCCCCTCAAGTCAGTTCTTGGCTTATATCGGTGGCTTTTTCAGTTTAATAGAAATCAGGCGAAAAGTCTGGAAATTTGGGAGGGAAGAGTAAGCTGATGTTTTTAATTTAAGGAATATAATGCAAGTTCAGTAGTGACAAATTAATGCAAATTGGTTTATTGAAGCAGAGAGTTTCTAAATAGAAAAAACGCTTTTGTGAAATTTTGCTCGCGTTGCCCTTAATCATGCTCATCGACTGAAGGTCAAAGTTCACCTAAGTCATCTTTCCCGGTGTTAAAATGACAACAGGAGAGACAAAAAAGAAAAATATCTACTTTGCAAAAACAACACAAGTCAAGAGAGCGAAGCATGTGGCATGTGGCCATTAAAGCTGGGCGAAATTTATCCATTGATGTTCAAGTGATGACACCTTATCTTTCCGCGCTCGGCTGAGGAGAACAAAAGCGCCGTAGTGTTTGGCGGAGAAAAAAAACACAGAACTGGAAACGGGCGTTGAAAGAAGACACTTTGTTTGAACAGCTTCAGCCGTGCAGCACCTTCAGCCTCCCCCTCCTCAGCCTGCTGCCCGAGCTCTTCGTAGAATAAACCCCAAACTTCTCCTCTGCCTTTCATACTTTTATTAGTTGCTGCAACACTTTCCCCTCTTTCAGGCTGCAGGTTCATGTGTGCGCGCTCTGTGCACTTTATGGTATTTTCTTTGACTTATTATCGCAATCATAACTGTGTATTTTGGGGCCATATTTATCTTTCTGCAGTTTATTATGGTATTAGCCCCTTCATCTCACAGCTGGTGGTATGATCAGATTGTTAAAATAGCAAATATGCAAAATTACACAATATAATCCACAATAATGATGCCTTCAAAGCTTCATGTCAGCACATTACAAACTGCATATTTGCGTTTGGCTGTCAGGTTCATGGTTGGACAGCTATTTTCTTTTTATTTGTGAAACAGCAAAGGAGTATTATAGTCCCGTAATAAATTATCCGGCAGCTCTAATGGGTGTGTAAATACGAAAAGTACACAAAGAGTGTGTGGACTGACTCCCTCTTGTCTGTAAATGCGAAGGATCAGTCGCACCTTGTTGGTTACAGCTTCTGGCGCATGAAGGTCAATTACAAATGCAGCTCAAACACCACAAGTTATAATTAACGAGGACTTCAGTGCATATGGGTCTACTCAAAACAAGCCTGTAATAGCGGCTTGTGAGGAGACATAACACGGAATAGTTGGTCTCTCACCAAACCAACTCTGTAACCCCACAAAGAGCTGTGATTTTCGCCTCCTGGTACTTTCGCTCTCTCGTTTCCCATAAGGTTTGAAATGTGAACTTGAACTGGCATCGTGAGTGCGCCATGTGTGCCCGGGAAGGGGAGGGGAGGCTATTAAACGTTTTTTGGGCAGAGGATGTTAGGAAAATCCGCCAGCATTGAAGAAAAGGCCTAACAAGGCGCTCCGGTTATAAACGCTGATTTTAATTCTGCCAAGCAGGCTTATAGGAATAATGGCCCCCTCCAAAAGCAGCAGAGGACTCAGGATAAACAGTTAGACAGGTGTGAACTTGTCTTGGTTTCTCGCACAAATTCATCTGCAGGCTGTATAATCGCCTGTCACTCCACCACGGGGTGAGGATGTTGCGGAGATTAAACGTGAAGTGTTCAACAACTTTGGGCAAATAATCTTGTAGAACAGTTAATGCCACTGTGCCTCCGGTCAAAAATCATGAAACAATCAAGAGAGAATGTTCGGTCCTGGCCCCGTAAAGATCTTATCCGTGCACTTTTATAGATGCAAACGCTTTGTAAGAGTTCAGTTCTGACCCGAGATCTGTTTTTGTTCCCTGACTGATAGGCCAGATTTGAACAAACTGGCAGAGTTTTTATTTTAATCGCATCATCACAATATCTAATCAATCTCATATATCTCAAATAATCCACACGCAGGAGTTTTTCACCCTATAAATAACAGAGTCCTGGTTGCTATTTAATTGCCGTATCACTTTAAAAATTTCGTATTAAACAGCACACGGTATTGAATCAGTCTGGCTGCTGCAGCTTTAGTTGCTTTACACTGAATTCATTTGTACCAGTTGATTTTGTTGATCGGCAGCTATTTTTTCATGTATTTTGATTCTCTAAGCTTTTGCATTTTATTAATTAAATTAGCGTCATTATTTTTGTGATATAAAATAGCAACGAAAGACATAAACTGAGTCCGGCTAGTCAGATAAAATTGAAATGAATTTTAATTTCATTTCAAAAAATAAATGTTAAAGAATTTTATTTTTTTATGTTCTCATAGTGATTTTTCTTCCGGCAATTATTAAGACTTGACAGGTGTCGATCCGAGTATCGTTTGCTCATTAATAGAGAAAATAATAATAAAAATAGCGTTTAGAGGTTTAAAAACCGTATGGCCACGTGAAGGCTTTACAAAATTAATGATAATTATGTAATATTTTTTGCATGCAGATTATTCTGTCAGAGTTTCTCAGGTATCAAAAAGATGCAATAATTCAAAAAGGGCAAAATTTTCCAACTTCATAAATGAAACTATATGATGCTCGATTTTTGAATGAGTGAAGGATTCAATTTTACATAAACCTTTTATTTCAAAGAAGAAAACACAATCCTCATTCCTCTGAGTACCTGCTCTTCATATATCAGAGCCAGTGGACAGCAGGCTTTCTGTGCTCATTCATGATTTTAATTGACAACCTATTATAGATTAAGCATGAACTAAGATTTTAAAGGCGAGATAAACACGTGATAATAACGCTCTGCTCTGTCTTATCACCATGCTTCTTCCCTGTGGACAAACTGCTGGGAATACAGATAAAGCAGTTCAACTACTGAAAAGACAATCACATCTTTAGGTGACACACAATAATTAGTGACAGATCACATACTGGATCACTGTTGTTGGGTGAAAACTTTGTATCTCTAAAAGGTTTTTTTTTGCCTACTAAGAAAAGCAAATATTTTCGGCATTGTCAGCACATTTAATGCATAAATAGCAACAAGAAACAGATACAAGGACGTGATGGTGGCAGTCCTCTGCAGAAATGTCAGCTGCAGTGATGATAGTTATAATGTGACACATTATTGGTCCCAGTGGAGAAATTCTCTTTTCACTTAGCCCCCCTTCAGGGAGGTCAGAGGTCAAACCTTTATAGCAGCAGCCTCAGTACTGGAGTGGATTCACACTATCTTGCTCCAGGACACTTCAGCAGAGCAGAGAGGCTTAAACCTAGGTCCTCTGGGTCATGGACAGTTTGTCAAACTACTGTACCAATTTTAAAATGACATCCAATGGTGTTAAGGTGACCCTTATAGACAAATGGGCACCAAACAGAACTTTGGTTTCGAGGAATTTGTACTACACCCACTCATAGGTTGAGTGGGTGTTAGGATGGTAGTGCAGAACTCACCAAATATTTCTGAAACAAAAGAAGGGGAATAAATAAACGATTCATGCCACTTGTTGCTTAGAGAGGTTGGCGGCTTTACTAACAAGTGAGTAAGACAGCTGGGATTTACATTACTGATATACTGTACTGCAGCTGCAAAGTAGAAACTGTTTGAGTCAGACGAAAGAGGGAAATGTCAACCGAATGCACCATCACTATCATTACATGCTCATTTTTCACTGCAGGCGTCCACTGCAACACTAAAAGGTGTGTCAATTTAAACTTTCACGAGTTTAAATGAAACCCCGAGCGTTTATATATATAAAAAAAATACAATATAATTATATAGTCAGGTCTGAATTCTTCCTTAGATAAATGAGTCCAAGTATAGCAGACTGTCACCACTCCATTTGATCCATATGTGTTTATCATATTCTTTCACCGGATCTGAACTAAACTGTACATCAGCTTCAGTTAAAAGTTAGTGAGCAGGACACACGCTTCCTTCTGGTCTTGTTGTAGGTCACAGTAGACTATTCATCAACACAGATGAAACTGTCCTCTGCAATGGGAATAACATGTCTTAAAACTGAAATTCCTCTTTAATAATCTAAAAACCATGACTGGATAATGTTCGCAAGAGCTGCAATGACATTGCCAGGAGGAAGAGGAGAAGCTGGGCAGTAAACCTCTTGCTTTATATACCAAAATCCACAAAAATTACCTTCGAGTTTAGACAATTTCACCAAAATACACCAGCAATTTTTAGTATTAAACATAATCCAAGTAAAAAAAAACTTTATTTTTTTTAAATGTTACTTACTCAGCTTATGAAAATAATTTAAAATAGCTTTATCCTGATGCCTGAATGAAATAAGTCCTCAGTATATGATGGGAAATGCCTGCTGAGCTGAGGGAGTTTTGGGCTGCAGCAACATATGATGTGGATTCATATATAACTGAAAATGGTTAAAAAAAAATCAGACAGTCAGTTTTTTGGCTGATACAGTCCAGCTGACAGGCTGCACAGGGCCAGTCCTTGCAGGTGTCTTGACATAAATCAGCATGGATGCATATCCTGCATGTAGCCAAGAACGATGAAGAAAACTCAAACAGACAGAAGAATAAAATCAAGTAGTATAGTTGACAAAATGTAAAACACAGTATGGGAACCTGTTGATGCTCCAAAATTCATCGACAGGTGTTTGCAGTAATGAATCAAGCAGCACTGTGACAAAATTACAAATATTCATATTTTCTAAAGCTGTTTATTGTTGTTTACGCAAGTAATATTTGTAAATACATTAAATTGATCTATATTTTCAATTGTGATCAGCTGAGAAAAACAAAAAACTTAAAACTCTTTGATTATATATACTGTGTGTGAATATATACCATCCAAAAATGCAGCTTATGCCTTTAAATTATTTGATTAGCCTATATCGAATCAATGGCATTAATCATATTGTGAATTATACTGCAAATAAAAAATAACAACTGCCCAAATGGTAGTCTGGCACCACTGCAAAAACTCTTTGCAATCTTTAGAAAACATTTCACATTCAGAGCATAAGCATGTGTAATATCATTTAAGATTTTTTTGTTTGTTTGTTTCAGTAATTTAATTTTTTTTTTCAGCTCCTTTTTTATTTTACAGCAGTTTGAGGTCAAACACAGTTTATTGATGAACACATTGATTTCATCCTTTCCTCCGCCATTATGCATTTTTGCTGTATCAGGTGTGTCCCATAAAACAGGATAAAACAGTAGGGGGTTTGGGGGGAGTGAGGAGGAGGAGGAGGAGGAGGAGGAGGGGGGTGCACGGTGTAGAGTTACGGTCAAAAAAGAGAGAGAGAGAGATGGCCAGGGGAGTACCAGCATTAATGCACTCCCTGTGTGCTGGACGCGTACAGTTACAAAACACACACTCTCGCACACACATGAGCACACTGCGGGCGCCCTTTGCTCGAGTGAAAGGTCACCTGGCAGACCGAGTCCTGACTTCCATCCCTGCAGCCCACTCCAGAGACCCGAGACCAGGGGAGACATATCAACAAATGAAGAGTTCAGTAAAAGTGAAAGTTACCACGTTTAACTTCTGCGGATTCAAACATTTAATTTGAAAATATATGCAACAGCAAAAACCAGATAGATGTTTTAGGTGGCTAAAGTGTGCGTTCATGCGTGTGTGTGTGTGTGTGTGTGTGCGCGCGCGCGCACTAAGGGTTACGAAAGGCTCACCTGGGCTTTTCCCCCTATAGCCTACTGTAAATTCCTAGATGGGAGACAGACACGGGGTACTCTGATCGCATTAGGTTCACTCCGATGGCTTTTCCAGCTATTGTCACTTGACACCGTTCCATTAAATCTGTCCAGTGTAAAGATTAACTACACCATTCTTTATGCTTTCACTGGGTGTTCACTGCGAACGCCAAAGGGCAGGTTAAATCATGCACAAGATTTTCATAGTGCGCTGTTTTTTATGTTCAGCCTATCTAGCCTTTTACTTGATGTTATATCAACTAGCAGTACAGAGTGTCACCCAGATAAATTGTTGTAAAACTAGTCGATCCATCACTTTACTCCCTCTTTTCATTATTGTTAGTATATGTCATCTGATATTACAATAACAAATGTAAACGAAGCAATCTGTCGAGCTTTTTTATTTTTACTTGTTTTTTTTAATGGTTGTTTTTCTGGTCATTCGTTCATTTAATCTACTTAAAGCTATTGTTGTTATTATGACAACATATTTCAGATTATGCACAATCAGCTGTGATATTATAAACCTAAATACTAATAAAACTCTATTAATTGGACTGAGAGCTCCTCTGTCTGTGGTAGAGGAGATAACTCACTGAAACTCTAAAACCTCACAGTACAGTTGAGCTTCCTTTTATAGTTTGGGTTTTTGCTTTGATGAGCCGAAGGAAATGAGAGAGAGAAAGGGTCAAAGATGTGATAATACGAGCAGGCACAGCTGCATTTAAACCACTAATAGTTTTATTACAGTAACAGTACTTTTCATACAGTTTTATTCTATAGTCTGCTGTTAACTTTTGACTGATTAGGCTCAGCAGCACATTTCTCTGCTGCTCATCAGTTTTTTCCTTCTTTTGTTTATGTCATTGCGCACTGAAATTTAAGAAAGGTGTGATGCCAGTATGTTAGTAAGGAAGTCTCACAGTGTGTCAGCAGGTCCTGAGAAAGGTCTAGTCATCAATAGATGGTTTGTTCCATCTGGTAGTTTAGTTCAAGACGAATGAAAGGATAAAAAACAATTTGCACTAAAAGCAATCTCAACATAACTGACTTTTTCTTTTTGCAAAGTTATTGTATTTCATCTATATTCATGTGACATCCGACCTCATAACTTTGCTGAAACTCTGCATTTTATAAACACAAAGACAGTATGAAAATATTTCAGTCATTACTCAGTTTGGCAATCTTTCATAGTCTATGTCCAATTTTTAACGTTGTACGTTTATATGTTGTAATTGTATTCTTTTACATTGCCCCAGGTCAGCTGAATTGAATAATCTGATATATAGAAATAAGTTGTGTCTTGAACCTTGAACCTCATGCACCATTACATAAGTTAATTTAACAACTATTTGTAGCTTTAAGGGATTAAAGGTTACGCAACTTTTCTGGACTTGTCTGTTCCAGCACAGGAGCGGATGAAGGGAACTTCCTTCTAATTTTGATCAATCAGTATTAGTGTTGATTGTGCACACTATGCCTGTCTGTCTGCATGTGTACAGTGCAGGTTTGTCTGTTTCCAGTTAAACATAAGGGTTCATCCTGCCAGACTGTTGACTCAGCACACAGTAAATGTGCGTGTGCACACTTTAATGTTGACACTGTTCAGATAAATAAAAGAGGTCTTACTGCTTTTCAATACTGTTAAGACAAACTTTGCATACAAGGTACACTGTATGCTACAATAAATGATACAGTATGTGATATGTAGAGTAGGATTTGCCAATTACAGCTGGGATCAAATGTCAGTGGAGCCACTGAGTTTAATACAAATTGTGTGTTTGGAGGGTTGAAATGAGAGATAATCATGCCTCTATGTCCTGCAATTCTGTAAAAATAACCACAAAAGTAAGTCAGATTTTAATGAAGTAATAAGGCATGCCAGTTTGTAGCCTCTAGCATGTATTCCTTACACCAGAGGTAACCGTAGCAACCAACATGTAAATGGAGGAGGAGAGGAAGACAAGGTGAAGATTAGGTAAGTATAAATGAATGTGTCAGCATGATAAACATGAACTGATCCTGTGACACCAATAAACACACAGTGACCTGAGCCATAGATGAAACCCCACCCCACCACTCACTCACACACACACACATACACACACACACACACACACACACACACACACACACACACACACACTGCATTCACTCCACTTAGTACTGTGTAGTTTTGTTTAAAGAGTAATAAAACCTCAGCACAGACGTGATGAAAGGTAACTATTTAGTTTTCTCCACAATTTAAGGGAAAGCAGCAAAACTCTGAGAGAGAGAACTGAAAATGTTGAGAACCCTGTTTAAGCTGAACACTGCTTCCACCCAGTGAACGGAAAGTGTAACTGCATGTGTGTGAAGAAGGGAACAAGACCCTGATGACAGTGATGTATACAAAACACGAAAGGTAGCACAGCTTGGCTCTAATACTCCAGCAGGTGCACCGCAGTGAAGCAGGCAGATAAACACATAAGAGAGCACAAAAAGTAGGAAGTGTGGTGGCAAGACAAAAAAAAGGCCAAGTCACTGTGTATGAAGTGAAACTACAAAAAGACTTTATTATATGGGCTGTTAAAAGACACAACATTGACACTCCTTGGTCATCAGATTTATACAGAGAGATAAAAGGAGCTAATTATAAAGACACGTGAATTCATTTATTCATCCATTCAACCTTTGTTTATACAGAGTTGTCTCCTGTCTTCACATAAGTGTAACAAACAAACATTAAGCCTAAAACATAGAAAACTGCAACTGAAATAAAATGACAAACACAACAACTGGATTAAAAAGGCATTAAACCAACAATAAATACATTTAAATGAAGTGGGGTGAAAGTCTACTTAACCTTTTAAGGTTCACACTCATGAAACTATTACAGGTATAGTTAGACAGTGCTGGATGTTTAATATTCATGTTGCTAGCCTGCATGTTGTAAATGCTATTATTGCTAATAATATTTAGTAATTGTAATATAATTACTGTTTGTTGACAGAAATTATGGTTAATTATTACACTGCATGTTATTTATTTAAATACAACATGCTACGGTCAGCTAAAATGTTAAGTGAAAACTGAATAGTTATTGTCTTCACTCCAACTAAAGCTTCACAAGCTATGAAAAGGAGAACTGTTTTAAGAAATTACAATTTTACAAGTTATGATACAAGTTTAAGTTCGTTTTATCAAATGTTGGCACTTGTGCACATTTTTCCCCTTAACTTACTTAGTATGTAACTATTCTATATTGCATTGTGTCATTGTTTGATTGGTTGTACTGTTTGTGTGAATTAATTATGTTGTATACCATTAATTTGACAATATATCATTTTTATTCTACTTTAAAGTTGCCCTTTTAACATCTGGGAATGTGACAACAGATCAGAGACAACAGATGATGATAACTCTTACTCATTTACACTCTTTTTTTCTGTTGATGAATGAAAATCATCCATATCAGTTAAAAAAATGTTGGCGCTAACTCCTTTTAGCAGAGTTTCCAGACAACAGCCATATATAAACAGTAGAGGGAAAAAAATCATATATTGAAAAAGAGTACATGATTTCAAGTTATTCTTGAGCCAAAACACAGACAGAGCACCTTGTAATTCTTGTTTGTTAACGAAAGCTGACTTGGGTAACATTCCTATGTGCAGACTGACTCCTGTGGGAGACAGAATAAAGAGAAGTCGGCTCACCTGCAGATATACTCATCTCAGGTGTATCTTGTTGCTGCCGACAGCAACCAGGATCTTCCCGCAGTACTTAAAGTTTACATGTTCAGTGAGATGAAAAGGCAAGGGGATGCTGTCTCATGATAGCAGCAAAATTTTTACAGGTGGATAAAATGCCAATACAATAGTCATGAATGTCTTTCAAATCAACATGCTCGGTCAATGTGTGTTTTCATACTCAAGTCAAGTCACCATGAAAATTGGACAAAAAAAAAGGAACACAGCCTTCTCTGTCTCTCTGTTCCTCCTCCCTCTTCTGTCGTCTCCTTCCTGATAACTTACACTAGACTGGTTTCCAAGCTGTGTACTCTTCTTCCTCTTCTTGTGTTTGTCTTGTTGTGGCAGCTGCTTGAAGTCTCTTTTGCTTTGTTGCCATTCACTTGCTGCTTGATTAGCTTCTCCGCTGCACTTCAAACGCTCCTGGGTTTCAGCCAAAGCAATTTTGTAGTGAGAAATGCAGAAAACATGCCACAGGTATAATTTCACTTCACAATGAGAGGTAGGCATAGAGGGGAGGATATGTGTCAGTGACCTTAAAGCTTCTGTATACACCATTTGTAATTTGTTGTACACTTGACTTGACACACACACATGTAACTACAGGAACAGATCTGGAAGCCAAGAATGCCATTAGAGGCTTGTATAGACAACAGGGGAGACTTAAGAGTGAATGTAAAGCTATACAGTGAATAGTTTTCTATGTAATGCATTCTTCATGTCACATGCCATCACTCTCTTGTCCTGTTTCTCCTTCAGTTTTATTTTCATCTTATTTCATGAATATAATCAGAATTTCAATCTTGAGCTCATGATGACCCCTTGTGGATAAAGTCAGACATTTCTTTTGAATATTGTAAGGTTTGTGTTCACTTCAAGGCTGAGCTGAAAATCATTTCAAGTGATACTTTAAGGCTGTAAATCTGTCTTGAATATTTCCTGAATTTTATGTTTAAAATTACATAATGAATGTGATGATGGTGGAGATGATGTCAGGTGTGTTTCTCCATCACAATACATGCAAAAAATATATAAAATATGCATAAGGATATTTATTTATGACACTGTTTTTATCACTATGCCTCTAATGGGCACATTGCTGGTATTTGTGAGTGGAGAGGGATATTATGAGATATCAACTTATAAGAGAGAGCGGATAACCAAGGTTGTCATGGTGATAGTGGTGTTATATTAACTCTATGATGCTACAGTTATAACAGGCTTTCTGTTCCACTCTCACAGGTGTATTTAAAGCCCTATCAGGGATAGGAAAAAGTGGTATCATGTGATATAATATTACCATATGATAACATACTCCCAGCCACCGATGTCAATGACAGTCACCACCTTTGAGCTGCAGTTTTATTACCAGCTGATTCTAATATTGCAGGAAGTCAGTGGCAATCGTGCTGTGATTATCAAATCCAAACTACTAGAAACACTTAAGCTATAGTGATACATGCTCATAACAGACTCATAATAAGACATTTTCATGGTTGCATTTAATTTTAGCATAAATCTATCCCTTTGAAAACCTTAATTCCCTAAAAGTTTATCTTCCACCACATTCTGAAAAAGCAGAAACTGATGACGTAACTGTGTTGCATATTTCAATTCAAACATTTTGATACATTTCTTCTTGTCTTAAAAAAACAAGACAGTGTATCCCAAGAGTAATTAGAGGTTGAGTGCTACTCAACTTGTACAGATGTTTCCACGCTGAAAAGGAGTGAGTGAAAGCTGTCTCCAGTCAAATAATCCTTTGAGCTAATCATCAATGACATGAATGAGTTCAAGTGATCATTTCAGCATACATTTGCGCTCTGCTGAAAACCTGTTTTCCCCCTGATGGATGTGAGTTATTACAGATCACTAGATGGCAGTGTAACATAATGAGACCACTAAATACTGTACAACTACAAACACAGAAATGTAGTAACAGGACGGTTTTGTGCATGTGTGAAAGATAATATGTTCCTGTGTGTGCATTCGTACACATACATACAGTGTTTGCACTCTGCTCTGCGTGCATGCATGTGACATTTGAATGAATAAATTCGAGGAAGTGTGGTATCTTAATCCCAGAACAAACACTATCCAGCGTCTCACTCATCTCTCCTCCCTGGGGCTTTATAGGCTACCAGTATGCTGGAGAGGATTACATCAGGGAAATCAAAAGAGTGCACATTTGCACATTGCCCGCTGACATCGTCACACCAAGAACAGACACCACTGAGTTAAGCCAATTGACCATTTACACAGCTCTCAACCTCTCCCTTTGCCCTCCCTCAATTCTCTCTGACGGCTCACTTTCAATTTTGATAGTGTGTGTGTGTGTGTGTGTGTGTGTGTGTGTGTGTGTGTGTGTGTAAAGAGAGGAACTGAGATGATACTGACAAAAACTCAAAGATGGATTAAAAACAAAACAACAGCATATTGTTGAAACTAAAAAAAGTTATTCATTTATTTATTTATTCAAATTATACTTAATATCCCTTACAATATGTTTTTTTAAAAAAAAAATAGATTAAGTAATATTCAGTGTTGTATGTTGCTGGCTTAAAAGTAATAAGATATTTTAAAAATCTTTTTCTACTATTGTTCAAATACTTTGTGTAACATCTGTATGAGGAATGTTATTTTGCTATATCATGTTTCCTTTTAGTCCAGCTGATGTTTCTGTGTAATTGTATTATCTCTATCTCAATGGGTCACATCACTGATGAGCTTTATGTGAGTTCACAACATTCTTGAGTCGAACAAAAATATCTGACCTTTAGCTACAATGTGAACTTGTGAAGGATATTTGATGTTTTGACCAATAACTGCTCCTCTTTTCATCCACCTCCACAGTCATACATCAGGTCTCTGAGCTCTGAACACGCGGGGCCGTGTTTTCTTCCTCCTCGCCCGACTCTTATGGGAGCTGTGCAGCTGCTGCTGCTGCTTGCTGAACTGGACTGAGTGGAGGGAGTGCGGAGGACAGGGCCGGTGCATGCTTCAATAATGCATGTGTTTTGGAGGCCACCTCGGGACAGAGGCCGTTTTTAAAGAGGTGCTTTAAAGATGCTCCACTACCGACTCATGTACAGAAACCTATTAAAAATAGAAAAAGTGGTCGGACAAAACAGCCAGCTTCTGCTGAGGGCCTCCAGAGCCCTGTGCCGGTTATTAACCAGCGAGGTAGCCTACATCTTACATGCACCTCTTAAGAAGATGCTCTCATAGACAATGAATTGCAAACGGTGAATTTGAAACAGGAATTTCATAAACTTTCTCCCTTTTTTCCAGATGGTTGATCTCCATTCAAGAGCAGATAAGTTGAGCTGAATATGTGAGGAGGGAGGTGGACAACTGGAAAATGAGGAGACTATAATTTGGCTTCTCGTACAGTATGCAGGTATGTTCTCCAGATGTTACCACAGAATATGTACTGCATGTTTGTTTGCATGTGTTCATGTATGTCCAATTTATTTTTTTCATCTTGCAATTAACATTCTGTTGGCCCTTTGATTTATACCATGTACACGTTTTTAAATGTATTTTAAAAGACACAATTCCAGTAATTTTCTCTCAAATTGCATTTTCTTTTACCTCTTGACTGCATCAGCCAATGAGTCTTGAGTGGATCTGAGCAGTGGAACTGTAAATCAACTCTACTGACCCCTCATAAAGGTCGCTTATACACTCACGTGAACCTGAAATCAGGCTGGAACCGTTTCAGGACATTTGAGTGGGTAGTCTACAAAGTGGGGAAATGAAAAATGAAAAAAAAAGTTATTGCTTATGGCGTTCCCTTCTCCTCCTGCTATGGTTTAATGGTGGAGTCAGGCCTCGTTGCCGTAAGCATTTTACTGTCCATTTACAGCGAAACCTTTGCTGTTGCCTGCTCTCTGTCCTCGTCCTCCCCCTGCCCCCGCTCTCCACAATAGGGGAGTTAAACTCTAAAAGGCCGCGCACCAGCGGACACCATTATGCCCCCCCCCCCACCCCTACACACACACACACACACACACACACACACACACCAGCAGCAGCTCCGCCAGCTTTCTCTCTCACACACACACACACCAGTCAGTCACTTGGCTCCTTGACGGCCTCAGTAAAACTCTGGGTATCAGTTTTGAAAAATTAACCAGGGATCGGGGGTTCCATTACACTCTCTGGCGTCTGAATCCTTGATCTAGCACTAAATGGAGGAGCCGGTTCAGTGTTCCAACATCATTTGACTTTCATGCAATGAAACTTTAATGAACGCGCCCTGTACAGTGTGTATAGTACAGTATGTGTATCTGTGTGGGCAGTATGACTTCACTGGTCTGCACTTGTCCCTGTGGTGCAAGCCTGTATATGTATGTTCGTGCCTGCGTTGACATTAACTAGAGCACAAGGAGGATTTAACAGCAAAATGTGAAATCCCAGCTCGGAGGTGCTGGAGGCATGGCGGTTTGCCTTTATGCTGTAGATCACTGCCAGATAGTGCTGTCACTAGAGGTAAAACCATTTTCAGTACAGAGTGGTGAAAACATTATTGGCCCAGCAGTGAAAACTCATGTTGAACATTTAAACAGTATTCAAACTCAGGAATGTCCAAAGACACCTTACGTGTCAGGAAATTTGGCGAGATGTGTGTATAGTAATGCAAAAATACACAAGGAATGTTTCCATTTCTTCTGAGTGTTGAACTTTTGAACTGGTTTACTAGGAGAGTGAGACATATTGAGTGTTGGTCCTCTTTCTTTTCAGAGGCACTTAATATTGAAATAGCAGTTTGAAAAGACCAGTAGGTATGCTTTGGGTTTTTTTGTTCAAGAATCTTCCTCTAGATGGCAGTCAAGGAACACGTTTGGCTCTCTGCTCCGTTCGGCCTTGAGTCTGGCCGGCTTTGCATCTGCTTGGCCCGCTGTTGTCCCCTCACAGTGTGGACTTCCCTCTGGTCGGGGCTGTTTGTGAGCTCGGGGAGGCTGGCATCTCCTATCGCGTTGTAAATGGAGGTTAAATTGATAAGGGCAACCAGGCCTCAGTCAATTCCCGACCTTTTGCACAAAAAGGAGGCGTGTCATCAGGCAAGCTTTGGGCTGAGGCTCTTTGTCACATATTAGGCCACATATCACTGTGATATATGCTAAACCGTCATGGTGCAATACATATGTTAGAATTAGAGAGTCAGTGCATCTGGGCCCGTGTGTGAGTTGAGATCCCTGATTTGTACTGAAAAAAAGGAAATCTACCGTTTTATTCATCCACACAGAAGAAGTTCAGATAAAGATGCTGACAATTTTATTTGTAATTTTTCACATATACACTAAATATCATACTTTTGTCAAAATATGATATCTTGAACATATGATGATTTTTTTTCTCTGGTATTTTGAAACACCCAAAACATAATATCACAGCAGTCTGGGGTGGTTTATTTTGAAATAAAATCTTTGACTTAAACAGGCATTTTATAAAAGCACAAATTCAATTTTGCTTTTAAATGAGCCTTTCTGATGTGTTGCATTGAGAGTGCGACAACGACAGATGTCAAATTTTGTTTTGACTTGATTTTTTAGAGATGTACAGTCCATCCATCCTTCTACTTTGTTTTTATATATGTACACTATTTGATGTAAAAAGGCCTTTGGGGGTCATTAGGCCGATTTACGTTGATGACCTGGAGTCTCATTTCCGCCAAAATGGGCAGAACTGACACGTGATATCGTCCCAAATCTAAAAGAAACGAGGGAAAGTATGTGTGAAGTGTCTGCGCACAGCGGAGCCGGGTGTCCGTGTCCAGGTTCATCCGGTACTTTCAGTACCAGAGCAGGCAGGAGCTCCAGCTGACATACAATAGCCTTCAGCATCAAACCAGGGAACAATCTCCAATTCATGGAAGGAAAAGGGGGGGTAACGGGGGGCATGTCACCAAAGCGCACCAAGTCAGAGAGGAGCACCGCGTCTGTCTTTAGTGGGGTTTTTGCTAATAAACGTGTATTCAATGATTTTTTTGTTTTTGTTTTTGAATGAGTGAGAGCAGAGATGCTTTGAGACGCAATCAGGCTGCAGCGTAGGCTACAAGTGAAGAAAAGGCGTAAGTGCTTTTTTTTAAAATTATTATTTGATTTTTTAAATATGGATCACAGTGACAGAGACAGTTTCACGCAGTCACTGTTTCTTTTAAATGACCTCCCATATAATATTAAGATATGATCCCTCGCTGTGTTGATTATTTTGTAAAAACCTTGTGAAATCGATTGACTCTGATTAGACACAATCTGTTAAAAGTTGGTGATTTATTTTGGTTAATAAGAACTTTTAACCAAAACACTGAGAAAGGAGTGAGGCGCGAAAACAGACAATATCATTTAGTGAAGCTTAATGCTCAGAATAAACTCACTCATTCTTCCCTTTTTATTTCTGGCACATGGTGTGTATGGTGTGTGTGCGTATGTGTGTGTGCGTGTGTGTGTGTGTGTGTCGTGATACTCGGTATATATATCCATGCTGGACAGTGCCGTGCCATGCTAAGAAGGCCTGAGAACGGCGGTAGAAAACACAGGTGCTGGGGCTCTATTTAAGCTGCTCAGCCCTCTGTCCACTCGGTGTGCACAAGGCGAGAGATCACAGCCTGCACCCAGCGCCCCCACCCCAACACACACACACTCACACACACACACACACACACCACACACACACATATACAACCTCCATATGTGCTGTGAGTGCAAGGCTATACGCGTGCACGTGTGTGTGTGTGTGTGTGTGTAAGAGAGGGGGGTTTGGGGGGGTGGTCATGTTCGCTTGGGTAAGCTAGAGTTGGGTTGCTTTCATGTTATGCTTGTTTTAAAAAGATGAGGCTTGTGCAATAGCAGTCCACACTAATAAGCATTAGACTGAAGTATTTCTTGACCCACCCTCCCTCCCCCCTCCACCCACACACACACACACACACACACACACACCTCCCAACCTGACTATGACAGAGAGAGTATGATCCAATCTGCCTGTACGGTAGCCTCCATATAATGAAAGCTTACACCACTGATCCTGTATCATTGCTCTCTGCCTTGTGTGACCTCCAAATTACAATTTAATAGAAGAATATTTTCAAACGCTGCCTTGGTCTTAGAGAGAGTGTGTGCGTGGGTGTGTGAAAGAGAGAGGGTGTGTGTATGTGTGTGTGTGTGACGGGATTGGGGGGGGGGGGGGGGTTGATCAGTTGACAACAAGCAGCAGGTGCATGGCGCGCGGCATTGGTAAAAACGCGCACAATTTGCGCACCTCAGGAACGGACACACATAATCGAAATTACACCAAAAGTCAAAATGTCAAAACTCTCACCACGTTTACCTGCTAGCAACCACGCCGAATTATAAAACGGTCTGACTTGACCCAGTCAAACACATCATTACCACCATATAGCTTTTTTTTTTCATATCATTCAAACTGAATTTATTGTGTAGAAAAATGTTCCTCTTTTATCTCCATCGTTAAAATCGTGTAAAAAGCTGTATCTATTTGCTGTAATTCCTCTTAAATGTGTTGCTGGATAGTTGGGTGATGGTGAAGTGAAAATATAATGCACACTCGCTTGTTTTGGCCTTTACAAGGACGCCTATTTGCTGTTAATATTTCTCATAATAACCCAGGAAGAGAGAACAGCAGCTCTCCGTCTAAAATAATGACAGGTCATGGTCATCTAACTTAGTATAAATTACCACTCAGTCAAGAGGAATGCTGCAGCCCTGCGTCTTACCTATTGAAGAAAAGAGAGAGTGAGAGCAGAAAGTTTAGTCCAAAAAGGGCCCCGCTCATTCCTGCACTGACAGCCGCGCTGGTGAGGTTACAGGGAAACTGGTGCTCTTTGGGTGCTGCATGAATACACACCAATAGGAAAGTTGTGTTCAGTTAACCGGTGAAATCCGAGAAAAAACAGGGCAGGGCAAGTATTTCTCACCGCCAGACTTCAGCCTAATAGTCCCCCCTCCTTCCTCTTGTTCCCTATAGTTGGATTGACAGTGTCTGCATTAACTTTGCAATAGACTACAAGATGTTGTGGTTGGAAGTGGAGGGAAAGGTAAACTGTGACCTCTAAGCGGATCATCGTGAAGCAAACAGCCATCAATCCAAACATAAATCAGTTGTATTTTTCAGAAGAGCACTCACACGTGTTTTTCTCCCCTTAAAGACACTTTAAATCACTTTGACTTCAAATCTGGAAGCCATATAAAAAATAAAAAAAAAACTAATCGTCTTTATGTTGTTGTTCAGCTCGTTGTTGATGCAAATGTTGTTTGACAGACGCACTTGCACAGATAAATGCAAAACAACTTTAGGGAGCGTAAAAGAGAAAAACATGCGAGTCTCCATTGTTGCCGCACTTGTCTCACATTCTCGTTTACTCTCATGTAAGTATCACACACAGAGATTACTCCTCGCTAAGTTCCTTTGTCTTGTGATCCATATTTGAGTTGACAGATCACGAACAAGAGCTCCCCCACTGTTAATGACCCCAGCCAGCAACAGATAGACTCACACTTCCAGCACTTTTTACTACTGCCACTCTGGCCTACATATGTTTACAGCGAGGACAATAAAGTACCTGTTTACACGGGTCTCATTTACATGGTCAAACATGCCCTAATGGAAAATCACTATGATATTTAATTAATATTGACTTTTAGTTTCTCCCTGATCTCTTTGACATCCTATTGTCGAATTCCTTTAACGCAGAGTTTGCTGGTATATTTAAAGAAATCCATTAACAGTATTTTTCCTGTTTTTAAATTTTAAAAGCCTTCTACAAAGTTTGCATCTTTAGCTTTCTTTTTTTTTTTACACATTATTTCACACAAACATCACTTATTTTGTTTTATTTTCATCTTTTTACTCAAGTAAGTTAAGTTTATATCTGCATATTTACACGGTTTCCAGAGCCCGTGGGTTTAATGAACGCAACGTTGAGCAAAATGAAGCTCATTCATCGCTTGTTTTGTATTCATGAGTCCCTATCTGTGGCTCCATCTTTCAGATATAGCCCTAATCCTCGTGTCCTCCTTTGCCGATAAAAATGCTCTTCAGTTTACGATTAATTTAATCTCAATCATAGCCGGGACTTGTCGCAGCCAATAAAACTTGTGGAGTGCGTAAATGGAGAGGTGGGGGGTGTATGATAAGGGTCTGGTGGTGCGGCGGTGCCATGGCCCCTCGGTGCTCTTGATACGGCCTATCTGCCTCTAGCAGGCCGATTTAAGACCCGGAATGGGTTTAAAATATGATACAGATTTTCTTCATCTGGAATCGACTGCCAATGAGTGCGGCGGGAGATGGTTTGTTTCAGCCAGGCAGGCAGGGAGCTGAGCTTTGCGTTTGTCTGCATTATGGCCTCGGTTATTTCAGGATCACAGGCCTATTGAGTCGTATGGCTGAAGCTTTTGACTCACTTGTTTTTGTGTTTTGATTGGTATCCGGCTGAGGGAGACTTATGCATGCAGATGGGTTATGCGCACATGTCATCCAGTGGAGACTGAACATTTGTGCAGAAAAAAAATAAAAACCCAAAACAAAACAACATAATCCAAAGTCAGATCTACCAAAAGTATCAACGTATCTATCCAAAAAGTTTACAGCTTACAACAAGTTCAACTTTTGTCAACCCGGATCTCATATTTTAACACCACAATACAGCATTTAAATCATAATTAACTAAATTTAAGTTGAACTATTTTATGTTTAATTTATCTATGATTGTTAGTTTTTTATTTTTATTTTACTTTCACACGCCCGAGCGCACAGCCGCCTGTGTCAATAACTTATAGCCATTAGATTAACATATGAAACTAGTCTAATTAGGCACTTTTTTTGTAAGAAAAACGTTTTCCTGACCTCTATTCTAACTACTACACACCTGCTCTCCGCCTCTTTTGCGTGCGCATGCATGCAAACACACAAACACCGCCAATAATATTTTGTATCTACGCT
Source organism: Thunnus thynnus (assembly GCF_963924715.1). NCBI lineage: Eukaryota > Metazoa > Chordata > Actinopteri > Scombriformes > Scombridae > Thunnus > Thunnus thynnus. Next base: position 21,637,731 of record NC_089530.1, on the reverse strand, counting down.
TTCAGACTATGCACACACCATCCTGGAAAAATATCCAAACATCCTGTTAATCACTGACAGCACAGTAGTCCTAAAACACCCATGTTACACTTGTTGGAAACATGCACAGTAAACTTTGTTTCATTGCAGTCTCTTCTAATCTAAGGTCAGGGAGAAATCTGCCATGGTGGGAGAACTGATGTCGCTGGCGTGGCTTTTATGCCAGTCTCCACTTTCTCTAAAAGTCCTGCGGTCTCACTGAGCCAAACAGCAGCATCTCTCCTACTTTCTGTCGCTTAACACACGACTGCAACACTCACAGTGAGTCGACGCTTATTACAGGAGTTGCCTGCAGTTTATAAAGCGCCGTTTATTTACATGGGGAGATCCCCAAGCTCTGCTTCTAGGAAGGAGAAATCTTTGCGCAAGTGTTTCCACCAAAACTATAGTTCCTGCAACAGTGTCCTATAGCAAATCTGCCCTAGTCTGCGGCATAATTGGTTGGGGATTTAGATGGAAAGGGACTGCAGGAGAGAAAGCCTTTTTTTTGGAGGGGGAAATGGTTCTCGTCCGAGGAAGAAAAGCTCTTTTCAGCGGGCCACAATGGGAGATTGGGACAGGGGAGGAGTCCCATCGTGATTAGCCCATTTAATGGCGCGTTTACTTAATTTCTGTATTCACTAGCAACGGTAAACAAAAGGGGAAATAGCACTCACATTTTTAAGTGCTGCATGGCGTTGACATTTGCCAGAATTTGTGTAGGCCTAGTATATGTACAGAGGCAGACATATAGGGCGATTTTACCTACATGGCATAAGTTAGAACCAGTGGTGTAATGAAAAAATAAGAAAAGTAAGACATTTTCAGAGAAATAAATCTTAACTTTAACACTTATAATTATATTATAGCATTCATTTACGTTTTTTTTCTTTAAAACACACAGCACTCTTACATGAGAAATAGCTTTAAAAACCTGGGTCAACTATGTTCCGGAGATAAAAAAAAAACCAAGCAGATTTTAGGTGAGTTCAACCCCCTGACTGCATAACCTGGTCCGGGCTTGCATAAGCCAGTGATGAGCATTAATGCTCCCACAATCCAATAATGACCCAATATGAACATGTGTTTAGCCACTTATCAATGTCCTTATCCGTAATCGGATGGAGAGACAGACATCATGCAAAGAGGTATAGCAAATTGAATACTGTATTTGATTAAGAAATGTATGGTACATTAACATAATAACCACGCAAGAAAGAAACATTGGATAGACTCATGTAAATAAGCGCTTTGAGCGACCCTGGGGCGGCAGAGAGGATAGGAGGGGGCATAAATGTAGTAATAAGCTATTCCACTTTTCATATTTTTTTTCTTTTTTTTGCATAAATGTGTGACATATGTCATTAACCCCCCCCACCTCCCGCCTCCCTCCCCCCCGGAAAAACCAACCAAAAGCAACAACAAAAACGCCTACAGCACTTCAGTTGTAAGTTTTGACAAATATTTTATGTAGGAACACCAAGTCAAGAAAAGTGAGGAAGGGATAGAAAAGAGGATGAGACGGGGGAGAGCAATAATTATGTACAAGCATATTTCTACACGTATATTACAGACCGGGAGAATGATCGCATTATTTGAGATATACATAATTCAATATAAAATTTTGAAAATAAAAATAAAAATCTGATACAGTCATAAACGATCCCGTTCAACATTTTTTTTTTGACCATGTACCCCACACAGGCAGTGACAGAAGTATATTAAAAAAAGGTGCTTACGACTTAAAATGATTGTCTGATGAACACAAAGTAAAAACAGGATTGCATCTTGTCTGCATGGCGGCTGCTTCACCGTCATCATCATCACTTGGACTAAAAACGGAGATGGGGGGGAAAAAAAGCGACGAAGACACCAAGACGATCTGTTTTTATTCCCTCTGATCGATGTTCCTGATGGAAAATCTTGCATTCAGGTTATTTTCCCTGATTACAAAATGAAAAATAAAAAAAAAACATCATGCAAGTAGTCTAGTAGTAGTAGTAGTAGTGGTGGTGGTGATGGTGGTGGTGTGGGGGTATGAAGAGGAGGGGGAGGCGTGGGTCCTTTGAAAGCGCTTTTTAATAAAAAAAAAAAAAAACCGACGTGCTTTTATCTCTTTTTATTTTAATATTTATATCAATCGGTCCTTTTTTCATCCGCGATATTTCATAAGTCTTTTTTTCTTCCTCTCAGGTCCATTTTCCCTGTAAATATTTCTCTTTTTGTTTGTTTTTGTGTTTCTTTCTCCGTATCATACATCGCACTCCGAGTCACTGGATGTGACGGACAGGATGGACGTCCCAGTATCAACTCTCTCTGTCATACTGGAAACGCTGGTGGTGGGACTGGCCGCGGTTGAAGGCGACTCTGCCGAGCTGTGAGGGGTGAGCCCGGCCTCTGAGAGGGACCTCATACCGGTCGGTCCTATTGCTTGGTGCTGGAGCCTGGAGAAGAAAAGAAGCGAGGAGGGGAGGAAAAAAAAGAAGAAAAAAAATGAGAGAAATGGCAATTAGACCTGAGAATGTCCCCCTTTCCCCTCCTCCTCCTGCAAAATAGGGGTTCAAACTCGCCTTTCTTTCCCCCTGCCGGCCCCAGCCATGCATGCATGCTTTTATCAAATAGCCAGCTTTCAGGGGACAAAACACAGCACTATTTAGACTACCAAATGTTGGAAGAAATGTAATGGGGTTTTTTTTGTTTTGTTTTGTTTGTTTCAACAAAAGTAGGCCTGAAAATCGCGCAAGTCAGAAATCTGGGATTTAAATTATGTGTGAAAAATTAAGCTGTCATTCCAACTAAGTGTCTTTTTTTTTTTTGAAGATTATTTTTTGGGGCATTTTTGTGTGGGCGGCGAAGAGGCAGACGGGAAACAAGGAAAGAGAGATGGGTTTGACATGCAACAAGGGTCCCTGGCTGGAAACTAACCAGGGACGTTGCGGTTATGTGGCATGCGCAGTAAACATTCGGCTACCGGGGCGCTCCCAACTAAGTGTCTTTATATAAAAAACACTTTGGTGGCATTCTTTACAACAGCAGTCTGTAGCTATTTAGTTTTTATTCCGGTTTCAGTTGCTACGTGCATTTGTTGCTACATTTATTATTCTTCCTCGTTGCTGCACAGTTTTATTTACCACATAAAGCCCCATAACGCTGCAGTGTCACAACCAAATAAATATTATAAATCCAAATGAAATGTAGGCCTTTGTCCAAGTGCAAAATGTCGTGAGGCTTTGACACGGATACATTGCAGACTGATGGAAGTGGAAGTATATGAATGAGTGACGTGGAGATCCAGGTTACTCCAATCATCCTAAATGTTTATCTCCAATCCACTCATGATAATAACTCCATCACGGCGGGATAATGTCAGTCTGGAAATAGGCTATATCTCTTCATTTGGCAAAACGATTAGAATAGTGTTCATATGGCTTAGTTCTCTGCGAGGTATTTTCTAATCAATTATAGCATTTCAATGGAATGATACCACAGTTAATGTTATGAATACAGCCTGTCTTCAAATGTTTTTTTTTTAATACTCATGTTCATTTTATTCAAGTAATATCAGTAATATCTCTGTTATCCTTTGAGATTATCTTTCTTTACAATCCAAAGTAACATGTGATGTTAAAATGATAAATGCACTAAAGTACGTGATGAATGTACTGTAGTATGTGCCGTGTAGCTTAAATAAATCATTATAGCTTTGGTAAAAGACACAATAATATTTAATATTATTTGCAAAACATAACAATTTCAAATGTGTTTAAAGGTCTGGATAAAATTATGTTTTGACCCGTTTAATATTAAGACTTGCTTAGTCAACATATTTTTTAATAAACCTTTTAATGATTAAAAAAAAAAGAAGAAGCTGTTTTTCAAATCCTGGTGATACTATAAATAAGTGTATCTCAGTCATGTTTATGTGTAATCCAACACTCTTACTATTTACTACTGTACTACTTTCACTCTTACGGGAAAAAAATATACAAGCTGTTTTAATAACAACAAAAAGAAACACTGCGTAAAAATCGCCCCTTCAGTTTAACAACGACGTAATTTGTGTTTGTAAAATTATTGTTTTATTATTGTGACTTATTTGAGCACACAACTTATTTTTTAACATTTGGGATATTTATTTTATCTGATAATTCCTTATTCCGTTTAAAATGCCTGCAAGTTAAATTACATGTCGAAGGATGTTTGTAGAAGCTTCTAATTTATAAAAGAAAACATCCGAAGCTATTTTCTAAAGACAGTTTTGGATTTTTACAGCAGCATAAATTGTGTTTTCGATGTTTTCCCTGCTTTCACTTCATAACAAAAATGTCGCCGCAGCCTGCTCCCTCCCCCTGCCAGACAGACTCGACTGTTTCCTAGACAGTCTGTATCTGTGAGCATAACTACATGTTTAATGAAACCTCCGCTTTTTCTTTTAAATTTAAGCATTGAATACAAACATTCATGCATTCTTGTGTTTTGACTGTGAGGAACAAAATCACCAACCTGTTTTTGGCCGCCGCGGCTCTGTCTCGTTGCCTCCGGTTTTTAAACCAGTTTCCGACCTGTGTAGGAGTGAGTCCAGTGGCTTGAGCCAGTTCCCTTTTCTTGCTGGGATTTGGATATGGGTCCTGAAGGTACCACTCCCTCAGCAGGCTCCGTGTCCGCTCTTTGAAACAGTGCGTCTTCTGCTCACCGTCCCAGATGGTCCGAGGCAGCGGAAACTTCTTCCGCACTCGGTACTTATCGACCGGTCCGAGGGGACGACCGCGGAGCTTCTCGGCCTCCTGGTAGTGCGCTTCCAGCCACATGGCCTGCAGTTTGCCGTGTGAGTCCTTGGTGAACTTGTGGTTCTCCAGGATGTGGTAGAGGTCTCTGAAATTCCCCGTGTGGAACGCCACCACGGCCCGGGCGCGCAGGATGGACTCGTGCTTGTTGATCGCCTCGCACGCTCCCGGAGCCACGGGCAGGGACCACAGAAAGCGGCCCAGCCGTTCGATGTCCCCGGTCTCCTCCAGCGTCTCGCAGACGCTTGCCACCTGCTCCGGGGAGAAGTTGAGTGTCGGTAGCTGAAACATGGACAAGTCTTCTGGAGACCTGGTGGTGGGAGCGCTGTTCGCCAGTAGCAGAGGGCGATCAGCGAAGTTTGGCAGGAAGAAATGGGAGGGATAAAGCTCTAAAGGGGATCTGAAAACCATGGAAATGACCTGAGAGAGAAAGAAAATTATCGAGAAAAAGGAAAAACCGAAAAAATACGGCTAGTAAAAAAGATTGAATGATTCAATGGCTATCGCCTAATGACACCAGCCTCATAATATCTCCCCCCTAAATCCGCCGTTGAGTGTAGCATTGAAACATTTTGTTTCCCTTTTCTATTGGTCTTCTTGGTGTCGTTGTAGCGTTGTCATGGCAGCCCTGCCAATCACTGTCAAGCGTGCCAATCATTAGCCAGTACGTAGCGCGAGGCTTTCACCACTTGTGCAGCACGCACGGGGGGTTATCAGAGTCTCCGATCTCCACAGCAACCCTCCCACCGCACCGCGCGCATCAGGCACAAGCCAATGCTCGCCTATCTGCTGAATGGAATGAGCAATTAGAGGGTGGAATATTATTGCGATCTTAACGAGGCTCGTTAAAGCTAAAGAAGATATGTAGACTGGAGATGCTTAGCAGAGACGGGAAGGGAGGGAGGGAGGCAGAGGAAGCTTTAAATGGGTGACAAATGGACAACCAATGACTGCAACTCGGGAATACGCGTTTTGAATAGAAGCGAGTCAATTTGCACATTATTTTCTTGTAGTTTTTCCTGTATTAGCTACTTTTTAATCTTTTTTATCAGTCTATTCATTTTCCTGCGAGGGAAAGGAGGACGTTAGGGTCTTCTTTCCTTTTTATGTATGTTATCACTTTCCATTTTCTTGTTTCCTAAAAGATCAAATTATGACACATTCCTAGCTTTTGCCCTGGATCCGCCGATGATTTGAAAAATTGCATGTCCGCAATTTTATGACATTGTCTGAGATGACTTTACTCGGACTCGCTGGTGTGTGTGGTCACTTTGTGTTGGGTGGGTGCTGGTCCGGGTGTAGGCTGCAGTGTGATGCCGCTCCCCCTCCTGCTGTCCCCGGCCTTGTCTGTGGGACGCTGGGCGCAGCCCTGGCCCCCTGCCCGCCGCATCCTCTCCAACCAACAAAATTTATTGTTCCAAATGAATATCGATGCGCAGCGTTGTGTTGATTAAACAACGATCATGGCGTTTCAGTTGGAAAACTGTTTGTCACTGGCATCAGCCTTTGATGCCACCAGTTTATCACGGGGTTTTTGATGGTCTAGCCTCTAATTAATACCATTAGTATTGGAATTACAATCAAATGGCCACATGAAAGCTTCTTGGGGACATAAAAGCAGTTTTCATGCATTTGATCTAGTGGTAAGGACATGATCAATGTCCACATCCAGTCACAGGATTCGGCTTATAGCGGTAGCCACGGCGGTGTGATTTTCATGTTTATGGCTAAAACGGCTTCATATTTAGACAGGGCTTATAGGGTGTTAAAATAGTGTGAGTTCACTCTAACACGAACAGTGCTCACATTGTGAAAGGGCCGTGTACAAGGCGTAGCATCTAGACTCCACTTAATCCGCCCTCAGTAAAGCTGACATAATGATCCTAAGCCGCCTTTCTACAAAATCATTCAGGAATTCAAAACTTTTCCTTCCCTCTCTCAGATTTGCACATTCTCCGGCGCTGGCCAGATAGACCACCGACTTCAAGATTGGAGGGACAGTGAGTAGACCAGCTCAGCATGCATGTGTAGTCAATGCTACCTGTTTATGTTCACCATTTCACCTTGACTGACACAGTTTAACAACTGCTGGTGTGAGCGCGCAATTTGCGCACCTTTGCGCACTTTTACGCATCAGTGTTTTGGGGCAAAATTGGGCACTTTAATTCGTGCGTGTACATGCGTGCGCGTGTCTTGTGACAGTTTGTGTGTGTGTGTATAGGTGTATGTGATACAGAGCAGGGGTTGTGATGATCTTGTTGGAGGGTCAGGCGTTGTGTGTGTGTGTATGTATGTGTGTGTGTGTGTGTGTGTGTGTGTGTGTGTGTGTGTGTGTGTCATTTGGGATTGTGTGCGCGCGCGCGTATGAGGGGGTAGGACTATGGGATCAAACCTGTCCACTGTGCTGCTATACGAACCTCAGGAGAACTAATTCCAAGTGGCACTTGAATTGGTCGCATTGGAAAGCTCTGTGGACTGGAAGTAAAGGCTGGTATTTTCATACTGGTGTTAAAACTAACCTCCTAGCCTATACACCCCTACCCACCTCTCTCTGTAACTCTCTCTCTCTCTCTCTCTCTCTCTCTCTCTCTCTCTCGCTCTCTCTCACTCACTCTCTCTCTCTCTCACTCTCTCTCTCTCTCTCTCTCTCACTCACACACACACACGCACACGCGCACACACACACCAACATTAAGTTGAGAGTGCAGGCTTAACAGCACTACTCCGAATATGTAAAGCCTCCTACCTGACTGAGTTCCTGGTGCACCAATTTAGGTGATCACCATTCAAGCCAAAGCTGCAGGTATTATCCAGCATTATGCTTTGGAGGAGCCTTGTTTGGGAGTAGCCCTCGCAGGCAATTCGGAAATCACTCCTAGAAGAGACTAGAGGTGAAATGTAAAACCTGAATGGGGATTGAAGGGAAAAAGCCACTGGTAATTCACATTCTTTTACATGGCTTTTGTTTACGTTAAGCATGTAATTAACACCCCCCAAACAAGTTTATTCACCTGCCGTAATTGTGTGTTTATCCGAGGGCTTGCTGAATGTTGCGAGCAGCGGGGGACTAGAGCTCTGAATGCACATCGAGCATTTAGCGTCTTCTCCGTTTACTTACAGCCTAAACCTGCAGACACCACAACACAAACAGCATTTTTCACGCTAAAACACTGGAAACATCAAGCAGACAGAGACGCCTGCCGTCTGCTGTGCAGCCACATCTCTCCTCCTGTGTGACCTTCTTTCTGTGGATTGATTATAAATCACTTTGTCAAACTCTGTTTAAAAAAACTTTTGCATAAATAAAATCATGTTGTTATTATTACTTATTGCCATTAAAGAAATGAACTGTTCTTGCGGCACGCAGTAAATCTAAAATGTTAGTTGCCATACTGGTTAATTGCCAATTAGTAAGTTGTTTTCATTATCAGCCTGTTCCATTAAGGGGAGCAAATAAACAAAGCTGATGTTACGTCATGTACGGGAGTGAGAGAGAGAGAGAGAGAGAAGGGGACCGGATGAGAGAAAGAAAAAGAAGGTGTTGACTGTAAAAGGTAAGAGGGAAAGAGAAAGAAGGCACGAAAGAAAGGGTCTTGTTTTATTTTTTGCTCCCTCGTTGACCCCGGTTTGCAGAGGCTGGCCAGAAAAGGCAGCACATCCCTCCCTGACAAACACAGGAGAGACTCATGTGCCTGCTGCTCCATCCTGGATTCATCACAATACACAGGACCAGATTTTGGAGCAGTGACTGGTACGTATCCACAAGATAACCGTTCATTTTATTTATTCTTCTTAATGTTTGTTCATGGTTTTATGTGCACGCTCACGTGCATGCAACCATTCATATTTTTAATACATGAGAACTTTTAATTATCATTCACGCCAAGAAATGAATGACATTTTATTTTAGTGATGTGGAAATTCAGCGCTTGTGTTTTAGGCTACGTTATCAGGAATTACCTTCTTTTCTTTTTTTTGCTCTTGTTTTTCTTCTTGCTCTTCTTCGTCCCTTTGCAGAGCTGTGAGCAGGGTCCAGTCCCGACTGTCACCATTCGAGCTTGGGACTGGACGTGGTACTGGTTCACTCGTGAATTTGTCCAAGATCAGGATGGAAATCCAAGAGCGGCTCCTGTAAGTTTTGTCTAAACAGACCCGTTTCCGTCTACGATGTTTGCCAGTGATGTTCCGTATAAACTGCGACTAATTTCATTTTCGGACACTTTTAAAATATGTATGTAATTATAGGCTACAGAAAAGATGATCATGACGTTTTTAATTTGAATGAGGAGATAATTAACTTGTCACAGAAGTCTGATTTTAATTCGGTATTTTTTTGCCATTTTGTATTCACCGAGCACCGGGGAGATCTGTGCCTTTGCAGAGGAGATGTGTGATGCTGTCGGGACGGGGCGCACAATCCCCTCCGTCCCACACTGGCCTTGCCAGGGTACAGAGACTCTACACTGTGTCTACACTATAAAAAGTATCAATCTAAACAAACCATTTAATGCAGCGTTCAAATCAGTGTAAAATCCTGTTCTGTTTTTACTGAAAATACCTGCAAAGCGTGAGAAATGAATTAGATAATTCAGATTGTTTCCATTACAAATCAACTTTTTTCGGGACAGTTTTGAATCGGTGTCAAATTCTTGCTTGTAGTGGATTATTATAAGATGTTCTGCTTTGCTTCAGAATGCAAATACACAGGATGCTTGCAGGATAACAAAATCCCTGCAACACGTGAAATGTCTGGAATCAGCTTATTATTGCCACTGGCAGAATTTCACCTTGTTTGGGAAAAAAAAAATTAAGATGATAAAATTAAGATTGAAGTGTGTAGATGTAGACATTTTTTGCAGTGCATTCTCTCCTGCTCTGAGATAAAGCCTCTGCTCTGCTGCTGTGGCAATTTTATTTTAAATTTTTCCCTTTCAAACCCTTTATAGGCTAAAATTACGCATGTCATTTTGTATATGATTTACTTGATTTAATGACCCCAAGTGACAAAAGTCGGTTACTGTACCTTTAAACTGTAAACAGTTGCCAACTTAGTCATAATCACAGGTGCAATAGGTCGCCCCTCCCGTGTGCGTTTGTAGAAACATACACTAAACACAACGGCGCCTTCATTTAAAATTACCCCAAAGAAGAAATGTACAATTTTGTGGAATAGTCATAATGATGTGGCGCCAACTTTAACAGCGAACCTTATACAAAAGTTTCTAACATTTCTCTCTCTCTCTCTCTCTCTCTCTCTCTCTCTCTCTCTCTCTCTCTCTCTCTCTCTTTCCCTCCCTCCCTCTTTTCTTTTATTGTTTTTATTGTGTGGTCTCATTAGGGGGACTTCCTGGCAGGGCTGGGAGCTTGTATCGGAGCTGTCCAATCAGTGTATTTACACGGGTTGTTAGCGACAGTTAATGAGGGCTCCTCCCCGGGCCGGTAGAGAAAGGCGCCTCAACATTAAGATTTACCTTGTGTCAACTCGTTACTTCTAATGAACCTCCATGCAAAAGCCTCCTTGTACTCAATGGAGCCGTGCGCCCGGATCTTGTGTGTGAGACCCTGGAAGAGTGGAGCTGCAAGCCGGCCTCCCTCTCCCCCTTTTCTTCCGCTCACTCTAGGGAGAGTTGCTTTTTTCTCTGCAGGTCCGGGCTCCATGATGCATGCATGCATGCCCGTGCGTGCGTGTGTGTGTTTGTGTGTGTGTGCGCGCGCGCACGTGTGTGTGTGTGTGTAAACGTGTGTTTCCAAATGAAGGTGGGTGGTGCATATATCCTACTCTTCCAAAGAATGTGACGTTAACGACATAGTTTGCCCGGAAGTATGCCAGTTTTCTTTATTAACAGTACAACAACACGTGCCTAAATGAAATTAACAAAAGTGAATTGTGTTCATAATGACGTTTTTGAAGATTGGTGTCTAATCATCACTATAAATGTGATCAGAGAGACAGAAGGACAGAGGAGAAAGAGCAGGTGGGTGTTTGTGTTTGCGTGCCCGTATCACAAACCTGCTATGTCTTCTATTGTTTGGTGAATGAGGCTTGACGTGTCAGCTTATTGCCTCTGCAGAAGTAAGTTCGCTTATAATCACCCTCCATCCCCCACCGGAGCGTAGGATAGCTCGGGCTCTGGCCCCTCCGTCCACCCCTCGTCTGGCCCCCAGTGTGGGTTGTTGAGCCGCATCAGCAACACATCACTGCCCCTCAATTCAGGTACAAACTGGAGGAGTTTGGCCGATCCCTGAAGTGGACTCCCCTCTTACTCTTCTAACCCACAGAGGCACCACTTAAAAATCAATTAGGCTCGTCTAGTCTCTCCCTGCCCGCTAGTCATCATTTCCGAAACAGGTGGCGCGTACACCAAATTTTGAGGGATTTAAAAGTAAAATCCAACTTAGATCCATTATTTAATTTGAACTTGCAGTTATGAGTAGATACCCACCCCGTCTAAATCTGAGCACTCTCTCTCTCTGCCTTCATGAGGTCATTCACACATTTTATTTGTCTATTTTATGACGTATTGGCTGTAGAAACGATTGTTTGACAGAATATAGGCCACACCTTGCCTCGTCGTTAGTTGTGATTTGAGGAATAAAAACAAAATAACAAACTATTACACAATATGTTTGCACACGTTAATGTGATTTACCATTGCTTATAGAAAATCTACATCCAGTGGCAGCCAGCAGGTGACAAAGTGGCCACAACCACACAGTATATTCTCATTCCCAAGTCGTCAAATACCGACGCTTGCCCTTGTGGGCACTTTGTCATCTGGTGATAGTGACAGAAAAACTTTTTGCATATCTTTAAATATGTATGAAAATCGTTAAAATCATTTAGTGACTCATAAGGCCAATTCCTCATGCCCTAAACTCCACATAAACGTGCACTTACTCATGTCGTCTCTTTTATTGTGAGTTTAACCGCACAGTCTGGTCCCTAGTGTAAAAAAAAGAGCTGCAGCAATATGACACGGAGCAGCAGCGCTGGAGGAAGCCGTGTGTTCACTCTTCCAGGTAGATGAGTTGATCTGGAGACAGAGAAATAAATATAATAGGAGCATATCAGATGCATTGCCCCGAGCTTTACATATGATGCTCACTCTCACCTTCCATTCCCCAATGACTATTGTTGAAGCGCAAAATAAGCCCCTCTCCCCTTTCTCAGCTCTGCTACAGTTTATTTCAGCATCTTATCATTGAAGATTCATTGTGTATCAGCCATTCATATGCACGTGTGGGCCTAAATGTGCGCTCGAGAGCTCTGAAGAATTAAAACGATGGCCATAGTTACATCAGCAGAAATGTTGACAGAATTTCACCAAGAAAATATGACTATTTTCGACTTGACTGTCAAGGCTGATTAAGCGCCCCGGCTCTGCAGATAGGAGCTGTGGAGGCCCGGTGTCACAGGAGCTGACAAGCCGTAATTACTCTGGCTGACATATCGCTCTCAAAGCTTGCTAATGTGAGAGATGTGAAAACCACAAACAGTATGCATACAGTCGAGGCCGCTCAACTCTTTGGCCACGCAGTCCCTTTTAACCCGGGATCAGATGCTGCTGGGCTGGCCACATGCTCCACAACTGACATTTCCCATTTTAGCATTTAAGAAGTGAAATAGCCTCATATTTGTAAGTTACTGATATGGTAGAGAGGATCATAAGGCTGTGTGAGTGAAAAAAAACCAGTATGCTTTAATACACAGATGTAGAGAAACATAACAGCAAACCAGTGGTGGGAAGTAATTAAGTACATTTACTCAATTACTGCACTTCATTATTGAGATACTTTGAGTGTTTCTGTGCTACTTTACCTCAACTCCTCTCCATTTCAGAGTAACACATTGTACTTTTTACTCCACTACATTTATTTGACAGTTATGGTTAGTTACTTGACACCTGACATTCATATTTTACATACAAATATATCAAACTATTCAGCAGCATAAAAAGTTGTGATATTATTTTCACCTTGGACAACTTTAAAAATGCTTGTTGCATGTTAATACATCAGAGTTAATATTTCAATAATATTTTATGTTTATTACAACCTACTAAAAAGGGTCATTTTGCTTAATAAGTCATTTTACTTTTGATGCTTTCAGTGAATCTTGCTGATAATACTTCTGTACTTTCACAAGCACAACTCTGAATGTAGTACTTTTGCACTGTGGCATAGCTACGTTTACTTAGGTATAGTTTCTGAATACTCTCATAACTGATAAATATTTGCTGCAATCAGAAAGTGTTTACACTGTTTACCCTTGCAGTGCCTGCTTGTCACAATCATTTAACCACCTAACAATTTACACAATTTCTCTCAGGCGGTCAATGCTTTCATTAAAGCTTTATTTTATAATCGACCAATGTGAATGATCTATAGATCCATATTGAGTTGAGTAGGTGTGCCTCTCTCTCTCTCTCTCTCTCTCTCTCTCTCTCTCTCTCTGTGTCTGTATCTGTGTGTGTGTGTGTGTGTGTGTGTGTGTGTGTGTGTGTGTGTATGTGTGTGTGTGTGAAGGTTACAGTCACCGTGTCACCCACGATCCTGTCATTGTCTCACATTTTGTTTGTTGCGGTGTTTGCATGGCACGCAATGAACAAAATGACGTCTCTCTCTCTCTCTCTCTCTCACTCACTCACTCACTCACTCACCCACTCTCTCTCTCTCTCTCTCTCTCTCTCTCTCTCTCCCTCTCTCTCTCTCTCTCTCCCTCCTTGACTGCAGCTTTTGACATTACTCCACTCGATTGCCCGTTTACCCCCAAGTCAAGTTTGAGACAGGCATGAAGTGTAAAAGAGGTGGGCCATGTCATATCCGCTCAGTGTGCAGGGATTGTTGGCCTGCACGGCTGTGATCATTGTTCAGGAGAACAATTCCTGCACAGAGGGCCTGAGCAGGCAGGAAGGCAGCATATCAGAAAAAGTGGAAGAATAGTTGCAAACAGAGGCTGGTTGGACAATTTGCACATATAATTTTTGTTTTCACTGCAGCAGTGGCAAAATGGGTTTATCATGTAGCCTGTGTTTGTCTAAATGTGTAATGCAGTGTTAAATGTAAGCCATTTGTTTTTTGTCATGGAGAGAAGTATTTAAGGTTTTCTTGCACAACAGTAGGATGGATACTGTAGACCTACTTTTCTTATACATTTAGGTTCATTTAGACTGTCTTTCATTAAAACTATTTAGGCTGCCATAACATTTAGTTTCCTGGATTTGAAGAGAAATGAATCTAATAACTTACTCTGTCACCCCAGACACCACTTCAATGATATTAATGGTAGGATATAGATCCACCTGTCTACATAAACACTGTGTCTGTGAAAGTTAATTTAAATGACAATGAGAATCCTTAAATCATTAAGTTAGAGAACATCAGCCTTAAAATTTATGTTATTTACCACAATATTGCAGCCTAATCAAACAATGCATTTGGACAATTCAGGGATACTTAAGACACATGGATGGACTTTACCATTAGGCAAGGTAGGCCACTGCCTGGCACCCCCAACTAAAAGGGGCACCAAACTGCTATAGATTTATTATGATGTTTAGTTATGTTATTATTCTAACTCATTATACCCTGAAATTACTTACAAAAGGTCCTCAAAGCACATAAAACAATCATTGTTGTCAGTGAGCAAATGGACCAAGGATCCAGAAACTCCTTGAGGTAACTTGAAATTCAACACAACATCAGAAAAGTGTACCAGTTATCACAGTGATATTTCAAAGGGAAAAAAAACAAAGAGGAAAAGTCAAGCAATCATTGTAAAAACTGAAACAACTAGCAGGACCACAGTTACTAACACATTGCTGTGACTCACCTGACCCCACGCTACCCCCAAACCCTCATGAAGACAGACAAATATTAATAGCCTATAAGAAAAGAAAACTGCTTTCAGGTCAGAGGGAGAGAGGAAGACAATGTGCAGCAACCTGCTGCTCCCAGTATGAATACTCCATTACAAGTTAAAGTCCTGCATTTAAAGTTTTTCTCGTGTTATATTATCTTACATGTTACTTGCATTATTATTACAGACATATTGCCATATAAAAAAACATTTTAATGTGAATTTTAACATAATTTGGACTACCTTACCCTAGTTTAGTCTATAATGATGCATCATATTTTATCACTTCATATATTTTGCACCAGAATACTTAATCTGCAAATGTAGTGGAGTATAAATATAAATATATGTATATATATATATAATATTCTATATAAGTCGACTATATAAGTAGTCTAAAGTAAAAGTAGCCTACCTCACTTGGGTAAATAAATTTAGTTTTTTTCACTGACTGGTTCAGTGAGCAGCATGTCAGAGAAGCAGAGGAAAAATGAAGGAAAATGGAAGTGTTATGCTTAAAGTTATGAAGTACATATACTTTACTTTAATATTTCCATTTAATGCAACTGTATACTACTACTCCACTTCTACTGGGAGGGATTCAGTTCCTTTCCTTTATTATAGATTCAACTATCCAGTAGTGTATAAAGCAGTTAAAATGAGCTCCACCTTGAACAGACATTAAGTAAATGTAAGTACATTGTGCTAATAATACTCCTGCACTTTTACCTATAAATACATCTTTGAATGCAGGACTTTTACTTTTAACAGACTATGTTTAGTGTGGTATTAATAATTTAAAGTTTTGAGTAGGCTACTCTTTCTACTGCCTCCAATACCAACATTGTCAATCAGACAAAGGGTGAAAATAAGGCAGAAAGGAGGCCCCATGACTGAGTTTGCCTAGGGCCCCCAAATCACTAAATCCGCCCCTGTTAAGACGTAGCAGACGACTTTTTTATATTTGTCTGAGAAAACTTCGAAAAATCTTTCTAGAAATATTAAAATGCATTTATATGGCCTGTATAGTTATTTGCTGATTGGCTATTTAATATAAACATTGTATGTGTTTATGTTGTCTAGACTTATCAGTTAAGTTTGTGCTTACTTTTGTAATGTTATTTCTTTAGGGCATCCCATAACATTCCTTTCGGATTGGTTTGCTGTTACATTGGTCATATAAGCTAAAGGCTACCTATCTTCCTAAACCGAATCGCAAATTCCTTGTTAATATGGCGAATAGTCTAATAGCCTACACACAGTTTGTTTTCACAGATAGGACTGTTCATTGTCCATGATGTGTCCATGATTATTGCACGATTATTGCATGTAACATCGTAGAGCAAGCCATTTGAGAAAGTGCAACTGACGCAAAAGCTCTGCACAACGGATTGTTGCTTCCATAAAATGGCAAAACACTCGTGAAAGACAAACAGACTAATTAAACATCTGACTGATCAGATATATGTCTAATTGTTTTCTTCAGAAAAAAAAAATCTCGATTATGGCTGCACATAGTAGTTGGTGGCCATGCAGGCGACAGATTATTGCCAGTGTTGTGGTGGTTTATGACGCACCTCTGTTTATTCAGTCTCAGGTGTGTGTTTATTGAATACATCACAGCCAATCAGAGGTGAGGACCGGAACTAACCGTCCTATAACTGGATATTAGCTTACAGGATAATAACGGAGGGATGCGGCGGCGGAGGAGCCAGTTACTCACGGGTGAGCTGCGCCTGTCCAATCTGATTTATGTCACATAGATCTCAGTTTGGCTCGAGAAATCAATAGCTGACGTCTGAGAGAGCATCGTGGCGGGGGGAGGGGAGGGAGGGAGGGAGGGGGTGACGGTGAGATGCGCAGCTGTACAGGTAAGTACAAGGAGAGGAAAGGAAAGGAAGCAACAGGTCAACATCAGTTTGACCTATGCAGAAAATTAAGTGCTATGAGCTATTTTTGATCTCCTGTGTGGTATCCGGAAGTTTTAAATAATAAAAATAACAATCAACAATAATATATTATAAGATAATAATAAAAGAATCCCTCACCAGCAGCCTATGAGATTCAGCTTTCATTAACTGTTGCGAATACTTTTTTGAATTAATATGTGTATGTGGGGAGGGGGGGGTTTGGGGCTGGGGGGTGTTATAGCCTTAAGGGCCATTGCATGCCTTCTGCAAAACTATTTCTGTTTGACCTACGTCATGCAGTCTAAAAATAATACAATTGAAACCGCAGTCCATCTGTCTTTGTTTGCTACTTCTAAACGCTTTTTTCCCCAAAGCCCAACATATTTTCTGATTGCTCCTGTGGTGGGGTGGCTTACAGTATCAGTAGTTTGTATCAAGTTAGATACGCTCACCACGCACACCCACTCCCTGCTATTGAAACCATAATGTTTTCATACGCATGGGGCTCATACACACAGTGCTGAAACCACTGAAGCCTGCATGTAACCTGCCATGTCCAGCCTACACACGCAAATACAGGGAAAAACCCAACACCAAAGCAAAAGTCCCCATATTGTAATGTTTTAAATGCACTATATACCTGACCTATATCCGCCCTGCTATATGACACATTAAGATATTTCATCTTTATTATTGTAAATCTTCATTCATTATTCAGGTTGAAATTATTAGCTCTGGATGGCAGATGTCAGAGCGCGACAGAGATGTTTGTGTTTGACTGATTTAAGGAGCCATTATCCCGCCCGCTTATCAAACATTCATGTGTGGCAGCTGTAGTTGTGGATCTGCCCTCCATCCTGTCTCCTGTGGCCGCTTCATTTCTCATCTTAAGCAACCACGACCTTTCCACTCAGTTAACCTGTTATCTTTTAACATTTAGCTCAGCCACTTCAAATGAAGAAAATAATCTAAAAGCATTTTATATATCACAGAAAATACATATCAGTATATCCAATAGCAAAAACATCCCACAGAAAACATTAGCCATATAAGTCAGTATAAATTAAACATTGAGAAGTAGCTGTGACATAAGTAATAATATATATAATATATAAGTAATAATGCGAGGATTAAAATATACCACAGCTGGAAGTGTAGTCAATTCAAGTCAATTTTATTTACATAGCCCATTATTACACTACTGCATAATGTATCTATAAAGAGAAACATTAGAATAAGATTTTGATTTTGACCTTTCCTTGATTGTATCGATTCATTTGACACAATTAGTCTTTGCAGCTAATAACACATTTTTAATGATCGCAGCAAAATGCTCTGGCAATACACGACAAATTAATTCTGGTGTGAGCCATTAAAAGCATCATCATATACTGTAAAAAACACTAATAATCAAACGATTACTGATATTTAATGTGCTTTATAATCGTAAATCAAACGAAAATTCAAAGGATTTGAATCCTATCCAGTGTAAGTCATTACAGGATACTTGTTGTAATATTTGAGCAACAACGAAGTTACTCTTTTGATGTTTGTCTTGTTATGCCGCAATAATATTCATACAATTATGAAGAATTTTTTCTCATGGGCTATTTGCCTTAGGCTATATTCCACTAAAATATAGGCAGAATTATTAAAAGCATAACTCAGAAATAAAACTTTTCTGATGTTTTTTCTATTTTTATTCATGTGGATTTTATTTATTCAGCTCTGATTTCTTATTTGTTGTGAATCCCCCCAAAAACAGATAAAATGAGAAAAAGAAATGTAACATTTACAGTTTAATATTAGGGAATATAGCTGGTTTTTTTAGAGGCTAAAAAAAAATCCTTGTGGCCCCTGAGCTGCAACATAATAATTTCTCTCCCGGTTGACTGTGGCAGCACAGACCATCCAGCGTCCATGCCTTTTTTTGTAATTGCCCTGTGAACGGTGGTTTTCATTCTTTTGACCCCTCCGTGAACAGCACGCCGCCGCCCTCGCTGCTCTCCTCCACCCCTTCACCGCAGCCGCACACAATGCTGCGTGTGCGTGTGCGCTCTGCGGTCTGCGGGCTAAATGTCGTGCAGAGGTAATGGGAAGTAGTCGGAAGGTAAGGTCGCGGGTTCACGGCGGGGTTAAAGAGACCCGTTCATGGCTCCTGTTTGCTTTTTTTCCACAACTCCGCTTCCTTCCTACAGGAGGATGTGTCCAGTGTGCCACCGTCCTCACCCCGCAGCAACCCCGTCACCGCTCAGACCGTGTTTGTTTTTCTGAGTTTATTAAATCTTCCCCCGGCAGGAAAACAACCAGTATCACCACGTCACTGGGTGCTGGTGAGTTTAGCACTTTGCATCCCTCCTCGGCTCCCTGAGAAATCTTTTGTGTTTGTACTTGTGAAGTCTGGTGTCTATTTATATCTTCACATGCAGATAGACTGTTGGCTTTTGCAGTTTATCTGCCTTTTTTTTTGGAAGGTTTTATGTTCAAGCCACATAAGTGATATCTTACTAATTTTACAGCAAAACAAAAATAATGTGGGGTTTTTTTGGCAATTCAAAATATAACCATCCACATGCGTCAGACAACAGAATAATAGCCATCAAGGGCAACTTTTTAAAAAAACTTTCATTTGTATGATCATACATGTTTTTAACTATCAGAAAGAAGTCAATGAACTTCCTGAATGATTAACAAAATACCACTTATGCCCTCTTGCACAAAGCCTTTTGATGAATCCACAGTATATTTAAGCAGCATGACAGTGATGCAACTTACTGAAAGTGAATAGACATAAATGTTCCCCTTTTTAGTCGAGATTATTATTATCTCATTAGGGATAACTGCCTGCAGGTCAGGTGGGTTATCCACCATTTTAATTGCCACTGCATCACTGTTCAGGCCTTTAACCGTTTTACTGGGTTTTTTTCTCTAATGTGATGAGAATGTGTGCAGTATGGAAATTACGTCTCTATCATGTGATGTAGATAATTCCTTTAAGAATAAGAAAGCAAGTGAAACATTAATCATTACAGGCTGTCACTCCTATATACTAAAAGCAATTTTTCTATTGTATTGTATTCTATGTTTCTATAATATGCAGGAGACAGTAGTTAAATTAGATTTACTTTACAGCTTGTCTTTGCATATTAAGTTTAACAGTGGGAGTTTAAATTTAAGTAGAATTATTTTTTATTGAATATGAGGAGAAGAAAAAAATATAGCTTTAGGATTGAAAGGCTTGTGTTATTCTGCAGTAACATATTCTATTACAGATTTGTTTAAGAAATGAGAAATAAAACTTGTTTTAAAGCTAATTTGGTGTCACTTTTCCTTTTAAACTCATGAATGGACACATGTTTAGAAAAGCAGGGATTGTATGTAACTGAAAACTAACACAGAACACACACTTCTGGACTTATGCAAAAGATAATGACCTACTATTATAATATTTTATCATGTGTAAAGTGCATATTTCATTTGTATTTAAACCCATCTGCTACTGAATGAAAACATAATTTTAGGTCATGTTATAATTGTTAATACTGTGGAAAACATTGTCGTATATTTTAATACGTTTTTTTGATTTTTGTTTAAATAAAGCAATTTAATAGCACATTATGATAGTATAATGCTATATCATCTCACTCAAGACACAATATAATATGGTGTAACACAACATATTGCAGAAAGTGTGCAAATCTATAGCAAATAAAACATCTTCTGTAATGGATCAAATTTAAGATGACTCTTTATATAATGTAATATAGTAAATAATAAGCTAATCTAAGTGTTATGCAGCCAGGTCTCATGTTAATATCCTACTAGTTTGCAACAAATATGTTCTGAAAGAAGTGTAATGGTGTTATTAGGTTTACTACATGGAGGATGACCCCTGGGATTAAGTATTTGGCAACTCACAGCATCCCAGAGAACAACTTGTGAATAACTCAACCCAGACAAGACTACCACTCGCTCACTTCTGACACTCAGAGAAGAAAAAAAAAATGGAGGGAAGGATAACAGGATGGACAAAAGAAAGAAAAAGAAATAGAAAGAATGGAGAAGTCATATATCTTCAAAACAGGTGTTTGAGATTCACCTGACTAAACCGAGACAACAAAAGAAACAGAGAGTAACAGAGGTACAATGGGGCTTTGCATTGACTTGGAGAGGGCCTGTTTTATTGTCGCTTCCCTTACACCCTCTCTCTCTCTCTCTTCCCGCCTAACTCACTGTGTCTCTCATCCGCTCTCTTTCCCTTTGTCTCCGTATAGAGACATCTATACTGGAGACAGGAGAGAGAGTGAGAGAGAGAGAGAGAGATTTTGGTCGGCTGCCTATCTCCTCCTCACCATGGCGCCCCTGAGACCAAGCAAGCAAGGGGAGTACACATACACACACACTTTTTCGCTGCCACCGAGGAGAACAGCTTGGCTCTGTGTTACACTGAAAACCCTCACTTTCCCTCAATCAGACAGACAGGTAGACAGCTGGGTGTTACGCTAAATCCCTTCCCCCATGTGTCCCCCTCTAACAAGGGCTCCGCTCTTACTGTCACTTCTCTCTGTCTGCTGCTCTCTTTATCTCATGCCTCACGCTTGAAAGGGAGAGAAGAGAGTCAGCTTTGGGAAATATATAACTATGATATGATTGCAAAATGAGGAGTAGTTTATGAATAGTTTAGAGGAGATCTTAAGGTGCGGCATTAGTAAACAGACAGCCATTTAAGCAAATAAGACACAGTGTCTCCAACAGAAGTGTTATCTGTCCCTCTTTTGTCTCTCTCCACCTTGACCCCAAGTTCACTCCTTCTAAGCACCACTTCACCCCCAAGCCCACATTCGGTTTGCGTGTATGTGTGCTGAGAGCTTTTTGATATCCTGTGTGTGTGTGTGTGTGTGAGTGAGCAACAGAGATGAGAGAGGATGATGGTCAGGCTTGGCCTACTGACTCATCCACAGAGAGAACTGTGTTGATACAGGAATAAAGCCATCACACACTTACACCCCCCCCCCTCCCCCTTACACACACACACATACACACACACACACACACATACAGATACACACCAGCTGATGACAGCCTCTTCCCATCAGTCTTTTGTTGTGCTTGCCAGTGATGATGATCTCACCACATAGCAGGACTAAGCCTCAATAGTCAGCCAGTCACTCAGTTTGGCAGGCAGACAGGCAGCCAGTCAATATGCCCATCAGTCATTCAGCCAGTCAGCCAGCCAGTCAGCCAGTCAGTCAGTTAGCAGCAGCTAATTATCAAAACAGTTATTCAGCCAGTTGGGCAGGTAGCTATCTATCAAAGATGTAATCACCCTAGTTAGTCTTCCGTTATTATCATCTCAGCTCTAAAACATCTTTTCTCTACTTTACTGCAACTCTTCTTCTATAAAGACGCAACTCGGATTGCATAAGAGAAAGAGAGAAAGAAAAATAACGTTAAAAAGAGTTCATCTTGACTCTGTCTTTGAAAATCAATCGAGAAATTCTGCCGTGTGGGCGCAGATACAAAATCTAATAACCACATCAAGTCAATAACAAACTCTGTCTGCTATAATTTTAAAAACGGCAAGAATCTGAGGATTCAAGTCCAGGCAAGACTTAAGAAAAAACCTATCCACCCTTTTATTTCCAGCAGGTTGAACTTAAACAGCCTTTTCTCAGGTCTCCCCAAAAAGCCTCTCAGGCTGCAGCTGATAGGATCCTGTAACAAAGACGAAGAAAACTGAACACAACAATCTCCACATAGAATTTAAAATACCACTGCTTCTCTGGAAAGTCTCTGCATGGTTCAGGAACACAAAACACATTTTTGAATAGCTTTGACTATACGCACCCTCACAGTCTTTTGGGTCATCAGGTAACAGTGTGATAACTGTTCACAAACAAATCAAAACATGGAGAAGCAGCATCTGGTTATACTGCACATAACTGGTACACACTTCCAGGAGTAGCAATATATGACCTGACCTTGACCTTTAAAACCAGATGAAAAGCATTCATGTTTTCCAGTCAGACCTTTGTCTAACGTGTGTTTACATCCTGAACTCACTCCTAATTATTTGTTTTCATATTTTCATTTATTGGATTTATTTATATGTTTATATCCTAATGATTCATGTTTAAAAATGTATTGTATTTAATGTGTGTATGATTTATGTAAAACAATTTGAATTGCCTTATTAATTGCCTCATTTGAATACGCTATATTAATAAACTTTCTTTGCTTCACCTTCATGTAACTAATTTATTTCTTCGTTCTTTACAAATTAAGTAAATCATAAAAGTTGTGTTTACCTTCCTTATTGATGATCTAATCCTCTCACACTTGGACTGTGTTGGGAAAGTGTCAAGCTGTTGTTGTTTTAAATAACATGATGGTGGCACAGGAGTAGATTTCAGGTGATGGAACTGGTGGAGCAGGAGAGGAAACACCTCTTTTCCTTGCTGGTTGTAATGGGGGAAAATGTGATATATGTCATCTGATGTCCTTGAATTAGCACCACAAAATACACATAATCAGCACCATCAGCCCAAATCCATAAGCTTTTGTCATTTTCAACGAGTGAAATTCAGTTCCTGAGAAATATAAAGT
Organism: Thunnus thynnus; assembly: GCF_963924715.1. Lineage (NCBI taxonomy): Eukaryota > Metazoa > Chordata > Actinopteri > Scombriformes > Scombridae > Thunnus > Thunnus thynnus. The sequence continues at coordinate 21,614,554 of NC_089530.1, read as the reverse complement.
TACCTTCCTAGTTTTTATTTAAAGCCGTCAGATAAGTGTGTATCAACTGTTAGGAGAAATTAAAGGACAGAAACTGTCTCCATTGTCGTCATCTGTAAAAAGGCACTGAACACAACGTAGAAACCTGAAAAAGAGAATAATGTGCTTTAATCGATTGTTTACCAGATAATAGCTCTGTCGTTACCTATCTAACACTACCTGCCTGATTGAGTTTCACTTCCCTCAGGCTTTCCCACAACTCTAGTTTGAGAAACAGAAAGCAGACTAAAATGTTTTGTTTTGTTTTTTTGTTTTTTTTTTAAAAAAAAGCAGATTTATTAATTTATTTAGTTATTTTAAATGAGAGTCGGGCATTGATATGCAAGCGGTGTGCCTGATGAGCATGAACAAAACAGAGCTCTGGAGTTGGAATATTCTAAGAACAACTGTATCCGTTGTTGTGCTAATCCTAAATGAAATATGTATTCAGTAAAAGGATTAGGGCGTCCAGTGTCATAAAAGAAACCACTTACCAGCACCAAAGGTAATTTGTAACCTTAGCAACTGCTTGTGGAAATGAATGGGGGATTAGGATTGGCTGCAGCCAGCGTTGTCTTCGTGCAGTCAAAACGACCTACACACACACACACACACACACACACGCACATAACAATGTTCGTTCATACTAAATTCAAGTGTACTGAGCACATATGCAGGCATAAAAGCATTGGAAGAAGTTGTGCATAGACACTAAAGGAGGTTTCACACTTAATATAAAAGAAAAAAAATTAAAAAGTAAAACAAGTGCAAGAAAAACAACAGGATTAAGTGCTGTATGAGTGAGGGAAGCAATAAAAAAAAGTAGAATAAAAATAAGAGGAAGGCTGAACCTTTTATTTTTCAGTTTATCTCTCGTATGTTGACTTTCAAAGAAAGGCCTCAAGCAACAGGTCAAAGGGTTTGTTATCAATCGGCTGAGGTATTATAAGCAGGGCGATGCCAACGCACATTCAACTGCTGACTAACTGTAATTGGCATGCTTTGCCTACATTTGTTTACCCGAAGCGTTTAATACACCTGTGTATGGTAGGTGTTTATACAGCCCTATGTGTGCATGTGTGTGTTTTAACCCAGGCCTTGCTAGTTCTCAGGAATCAGAGGCGTCAACCATACCTGCAAGTTCTCACATTACACTTAATGATGTCGACTCTTGTGAGTGTGTGTGTATGCATGCGTATATATGTACATAGGCAGACAGAAACATGTTGTAAATACATTCATAGGTTGAAGGATACCCAGGTGCAAGGACAGATAAGCAGATATGGAGATAAGTTCAACGAGGATAGAGAAAAAGAAGGAAAGCGAGGGATTATGTTCTAAATAGCCACTTCTGTCTCGCTGCACCACCTTCTTGGAGACATCTCAAATAGCTAATTGCTTAATCATGTGGAAGTGACAATAGCCCAACCTTGTTCTCATCTGTTCTCTTTCTCTCTGACTTAATCCCTCTGTCGTTTTGTGTGTAATGCCTCGACGTACATGTGCATTTGTTTGTCCCCTCTCTTTGTCTGTCTCTCCATCTCTCACTCCATGTGACTCATCATCTTCCTTCTCTCACCTCATACCTTCTTACTTTCTGTCACTCCCTCTGTAAGTCTAGGGAAGCTATTAAAGCGGTGGCAAATGGCTTCTTGGGTGACATTTGCTGACATTCAAGGAAGTGCATTTATCAGCGTACTACAGTTCACCTTGGTGAATGAAATCCATTTGTGCCGCTGTGATGGCCTGGTGGCCTCTCTCTCTCTCTCTCTCTCTCTTTCTCTCTCTCTTTCTCGCTCTTTCTCATTCTCTCTATCCCTGTCCCTAAATGGATGCCCAGTGTACAGGGAAATGGCAAGGTGGCGCGCGGCTTCGCAGCTGCTCTCAAATGTCATGCTGAAGAAAAAATCTTTAATGGGCTAAGTGTAGCCTTTCCAGCCCTAACTTGTCAGGTAATCAGAAATCTCTCTCTCACTCTCTCTGCTCACCCACCTCTTCCTCGTTCCTCAGCTCCCCAGGGCCAAGACACACCACTAATTACCTGTTATACCAATCGAAGAGTGGGAAGGCATGAAAGAGGAAGACTGCTTTTAAGACAGGAGGATATCACATCCTCCTCCTCATCTCCTTCATTCAGACAGGCTGCATATTTTTAGCCTGGTTATGATTTTTTTTTTATTAAGCCAAGGCATAACTCTATGGCACCGGAGTCACCTGGAACATGACACCTTTTTTTTTTTTTTTTTTTTTTTTTTTTTTTAATAAGTGGGTGATTTTCATGTAAGTGAGGGGATTTCCTTCACTATACCTACGGGAACCAGTGTTAACCTGTTGCAGATTGTCACAGTTTCTCTCAGGAGGGTTTTAATTGTGACATAGGAAGACGGAGCACACAAGTCGGCATGTAAACAAACCCTCCACTAGTTTGCAACTGCATGAATCATGACCAAATGTTTATGAAACCCATGTTGTATAGATAGATACACTGTATGAAATAATTTAATTATGATTTAAGAGGATACAAATGGTAACAAAAATATATAGTGGGTAAAAAGTGAAATGTTAAATATGAAGCTTGTTTAAAGCTGTAGTAGTCAATATTTTAATATTAACAATGGGTCAAATGACTGCATGTAACATGAAAAGATGATTTTTAGCATCTTTCAGCTCATTGCTTTGGTTTTTACAACCTGCAACTTTACTGTTTTGATTCACTCTCACCCACCGCTCTCCTCCACCTTATTTCCAGCAGCAGCAGGCAGCTGTTTTCAGCAACAAAAAAAAAAGAAATTTAAAAAAAAAAGAAGCTCTGATAACACTTTGCCTGCCCAGCAATAAACAACCGACAAAGCTGGCAACTAGCTGGTGAACATAGTGGAGCACTTAGCAGATAAAGACCAAGATATTTCCCCCAGGAAATGGCAGGGACCAAATATGAGCTGAAAGTATTGGACTTATATTTGTGTGAAGTCCAAATGCTAATGTTGCTCATTGTCTGCTGGATGTGTTAATAGGCAGCTGTTAGTTAACGAGGTTGCCATATCAACTTTTAAAGGTGATGTCAACATTGTGTTTTCAGGTTGTTCCTCTGCCCCCCAGTGGCAAATAAATAAATATATAAATACATTAATACTGCATTAAGTATAAAAATTGGTCTTTTGCATTTTTTTATTGAGTGTGAAAGTGAAAAAAAAAACTTGGCTCAAGATCCATTTACTAGCTTTTTCAAGAGCTTCCTCGATTGTCATGGAGATAACATGTTGACGATGCCTTTGTTAATTAAACTAAGAGTGATATCCTACTGATCAGTACTTAATTGAATAACACAACAACACATTCTGGTACTTTTAAGTAGACCACTATTTAGAGCTAAAACCTTCTTGTTTCACATTTCCATGTAATCAGATTTTTATTTGTATATATTTGCATGAAACAGCAGGTTACCATCATTTTAAATAATTCAAATCTTGCCTAAAGGTAACTAACTTGCACACATGCAGTTTACAATCATGCCCCAGCTAAATGACAAACATGGATGTGATAGTGAAGTTTACTGTGACATGTACAACTGGCAGAGATTTCCATTTCTCCCTGTGGCTGTCAGATGATTGACAGTAAGCAGTGTCATGCAATGTGCACACTGGTGCGAAAACACTCAACTCAGCCACGGCGAAATAACAATATAACAAAAGCAATGACGGCAACAAATTGAGGCTTTTTAAGCTGTTTTCCATTCTGGGCTTCTTCTGAAGGTAAGAACAAGGACTGGTGTTTCTAATTTATCTTTAAACTCTTATACATAACAGCTTTTAAATGCAGGTTGCTCAAATAGAAGTACTGCTGCACAGTCTCAGAAAGTAAATCTAAATAGTAACAATCAAGAGGAACGATCTTACCCCTTTAGACAAAGTCTGCGTACGCCTTTATTCTGTTTCAACACCTGTGGATAAGCAGGAAGTGGAGAGGTAATCAAAGCATCGTGAGAAAAATAAGACAGACTCAAACAGAAAGTAAAGTACATGTAGTTTATTAACTGAGAAAAAATGTTATTTGGTTCTGATGGATGCTCTCTATCTGTCTCTTTTTTTGTTCCCATTGTGATGGAGATTATTTTTTCCTCCATTTTTCCATTTTTTACCAACATGTCCTCTCTTTTTTTTGACAGGCTTCACACTCACGTGACACCAAAATGTTTACATGTGTGTGTGTGTTGTGATTAAAATGCTAATTCCTGGTGAGGTGCTGCTCTCCAAAGCGCTTTGTGCATGGACAATAGCCCAGGTCAGTGCGGTGAGGCAGGCAGAGGAAGGTTAATTGTGGGAGAGGTGTGGAGGCCAGGGGCAGCTATGAAGCTAACACACCCAATCCACCAGACCCATTCACACATGCACACTGTAAAAGCACACAGGATGAATGGGAACAGGTACAGGCACACACACACCCAAACTACTGCTTGCCCGTCGGCATCTGAGTTCACGCAGGCGCATACACAAACATGCAAAAAGCCCAGTAGCATGGTGTAATGTTATTTTCCTGAAGGCAGAATGTTAAGAACCAGTGGAAGAAGGAACAGACGAGGGAGAGATGACTCTAAAGGAAATAAAGAAATCATAAGTGACAGGAAGAGGGACATGCAGCAGGAGAAGGGCGAGAGGGATTGATTGATGGATTTAACCTTTTTGTGTTCCTTCCGACAGAACAGTTTCATATTGAATTTTTTAGATAAATAAATTGTATAGCTGAGCCACTGTTCATTCCCTGCACAAAATACATGCCAAGACACAAATAGTCTGAGTGATTTTGGTAATATAATAACATCCTGTTGAAACTCCAAACTCCAAAAAGTAATTCCTGTTTCTAATACTCAATATACTTAAAAATATGGCTTTATTTTTAATGTGGGTTAAATTATGTCTGCCTCAAGATGACTGCATTCCTCCAAATTAATACAATTAACCAAAAAACAATAAAATGCAGGTGAGTGGAATTTTGTTCGCACTGAAAAATCACATTTAAAAATTCATCAGTAACTTTGCAGATAATCTACAGACCTCACTGTGAACAGTTTTCATTTGAATGACTTTCTGCAGAAGAAATATCCCAAATGAACTTTTTGCAGGCTAGATACCACTAAAAGTAGGTAAGAAAATATATTATTTTGTCATTTGGCTGAACAGACCTTCGTAACTTCATTTTGTAAAAGACGGAACTGCATTTGTTGCTTTTCTGTCGTCTGATTTTGAATATCTGTGATTTATGGTTTGTATTTAGATGTTTCATAGCAAACAAGCTTGGGTACCCAGCCCCCTAAACTGAGCTGTAGCCCATAAATGTGCTTTATTCTAAAATGTGTTGCAGCTTCACACAGAACAACTCACAAAACTAATGGACTTGAGACTACTGCTATTTATGGTTGTTCTTAGAAGACGTTCATAAGGAAACAAGTCTGAACATCTTCTGCAGGTCGATGTTATTGTACTATTTTTGATGCACACTTGATTGACCAAAATGTTTGAGTGTATCATGCGACTTCATAATCTTACTCACATGAAAGCAACATGTTAAAAGCATATCTTCACAGAATACATCCACACATTAATATAGAAACACATCAATGCATCACATCCACACTTACACACATCTGAAACACACACACACACACGCACACACACTCCAAAGTCTCCTGATTGTGGGTATTTATTGTTGTTTTCAGCTCAGAGTCAAATAAGCGGGGTTTTATGAGTTTGCCATTTATTCTGTCAGCCCAGTCTGCTGCCTTTCGAGAAGACCAGACCCTTTAAAAGTCAGCCCTTTCTTCTTCCCCACATTTTGGCCTTTCATGGTGCTTGGCCTCTTTATTGATAAGCAGGTTTTCCATTCAGGGGAACATGGACTGCCACACAAAGACTTGAGAACAGGCAACGACCGTAGGGGTCACACATTATTTGAGAGAAATAATTCCAGTTTTTCGCAGCTCGGCTTGTATAAAGATGAAGGTGTCACGCTGCTGACGTATTGTACCACAGCAAGACTGCAGAATGGAGCATGAGGCAAAAACATGGGGACAACTTTATCTTTTCTCCCTTCCTCGCTCTCAATGGTTTCTGTCTCTCCTGCCCTCCCTCTGGGTGGCAGAAATAGGGGTCTCTTACTGTGCAACACCAGTGCTGTCAGGGATTCATTCCCACACAGCAGAGGGAGACCCCTCTCTCAGGGCCTTGTTTATGTGTCTGTGTGTGTGTCTGTGTCTGTGCGTGCAGAACTCTTAGCGAAGCTCAGCAGCTCCAAGAAGAGTCCACAAAATATCTTGTCCACACCTTTCCCCAGACAGCCTGTCCATGAAGTGCTTTTCTGTGTCAGAATCTGAGACACGTGTGCACAAGTGTGTGTGTGTGTGTGTGTGTGTGTGTGTGTGTGTGTGTGTGTGTGTGTGTGTGTGTGTGTGTGTGTGTGTGTGCGTGTGTGAGCATGCCCCCCTGCCTACTTTGCTATTCTACCAACAGTGAGTTGACGTGAACATGACTGAGTGTGTGTCTCAGTTATGATAGGGGAGGCTGATAAAATGTCTGCCTGCCTAAACCGCCTCTCTGTCCACTCAGGACAAACAAATACATTCACGTCTGTGGACGGTTTTTATGCGACTCTCACTCTGCTTTTTACTACACTTCTTTTTTCTATCGGAGTTTTTTTTTTTTATCAGAGTTAATTTATTGTTAGTGTTCATAAGTTTGAATGTTTGTAGAGCTCATATATGTCTTATAAGCACTGGAATAATGTTAACATTTACTCTCAAAGTTAAATTAAGATACACAAATGGTTTTTTGATATATGTCAGAGGCCAACCCTGTCTCCTCAAAATTATGTTTATATTCAATTAATTTGCAATATATTTTGTCTACAGTGCTACCTTGAAGTCTCCTATATGCCCGAGTTCTGTGACTGTGTTGCTATTTTTTATTCATAGTATGTGTACCTGACACTACTTACCTCTTTAAAATAGGTTGTGAAAATCATTGAGCCTGCATACTTAGAAAGGCAGGAGTCAAAATGTGTGTTTGCTTCTGCATTATTTTATTGCAAACCAGTTTACTCAGTCGAAGAAACCATATGTTTGTATTATGACAACAAAGAAACATTTATACTGAGTGAGTCTCTGTTATCAAAGTCCTGAACATTGGACATTCAGCAATTCACTCCAACCTCGTCTATAACTTCTGTGCAGTGTAAGAATGTCACATTTCCTGGATTGGTCAAAATGTGGCCAATGATCATAATTGTGAAAGCGATTACATTTCATCCAAAAAGTATTTGACAACGCAAATTAGTAGAAAATAAACATATTTTGTAGAAAGGCATGGTTGCAAAGGCTCACACAGCATAGCATACATCCACCCACATAAACCTAAATACACACACACACACACACACACACACACACACACACAGTAACGATCAAGTATCTCTCTTCCTTCTTAATGAGAAAAAGCATATCTGCAGTTAGATTTGGTAATTATTAATTATTAGAGGGTACAGTGCCTCAGAGTTCTTAGGAGGCCATGGTGATAAGATGCAGTGCCACACTAATAGTGCCATCCACCAGCACGGCGCTTCAAAGATCCTGGGAGTGGCAGCCATGACACTTTGAGGCTCCGCTGAGGAGGCCGCGCAGTAATCATAATTGTTTCTAGATCAAGAAGGCCATAATTAATTCGCCTGTCTTGAAGTTCGACAAAGGGGAATAATGGCTGCTGGTAAAGAGGAGACAGTGGAGGATTGTGTGTGTGTGTGTGTGTGTGTGTGTGAGAGTGTGTAAGAAAGCGTATATATCGGTGAATGTGTGTGTGTGTGTGTGTGGGCCGTAGTTCCTCTAAGAGTGTCTGAGTAACAACAAAAGCGGTGCAAAAGCAATAAAGACAGAAAACAGAGGCATGATGCGATGTTTAGCTACGTGCCGTCTGTCCGCAACAGGGGCCAAGGTGGTGTGCGTGTGTGTGTATGTGTACGTGCGTGTGTGTGTGTGTGTCCTAACGCCATCCCATTGCGATGGAATTGAAATGCCATAACAGCGACAGTTTGTCCGGCTGCTTCTCTCCACTTAATAGTTCTACTGCGGCGGTATTTAATGCAAGGGGCCCTGGCTTTTTAAAAACTATTTAAAAGAATGCACACAAATCACAGTGTGCAGAAAATGACTGTCTTAATGAAAACAGTGTTCCTTCAACACTGCCCTGTGGGAGGCCCAGGACCTGGGGGAGTACTTGGGAATGCAGGGACCACAGGGTGCAGAATAATGACCATGGAACCTGGACTGCAGAGTGCACGCTTGTTATGCTAAAAGGCAGGACTGGTAGCCTAAGGGCTGAGATGGGAGGGCAGAAACATACATACATAAACATAGGGAGGGGACAGCTGTTCCTTAATAACCTCTGGTAAATGGTGCCCGAGGTAATTAAGGTGCCCAGGAGGAACGGAGAAAAAAGGCCGACACTTCGAGTCAGCTTAGGTTTTAGAAAGTTGCTTTCAAAAGTAAGTTTGGAGATCCAGAAGAGAAAGGACAACTGAAGGTTTGCCTATTCACATCAAAACAAAACCTCATGTCTTCTCTTGGAAATTCACATGGCCAAGGTAGAAGCCATGATTCATGTTTTATATACAGTATTTTGTTGAAATGTAATTGACTCCTCTCACCAGTCATTTATTCAATCATTTGCTCGTTTGTTCAATTGCTTCTTCCTGACAAACAACCTGTTGCAGTCCGGTCAATAATGACTGACCCGGCTGGATGTTTTGCAAAGTGTTTGACATCAAATATCATAGTGAAATCATGCATCAGTTGTTTTTGGAACAGTCATATGTGTCATTAAAAAAAAAAACAACAAAAAAAACCCCACTGAGTTGGTAACAACCGGTTTTGTCATTAAGGTGTGAGGACTTGTTTGGAAATGAATCTGGGAAAACTGCATCTCCCTTCAGGCTGCTCCCATACATGATATAACACTTGGTCGACATTTTGCAACAAAAGTGGAATGATTTGCATGATCCAGATATATTAATATCACAAGTAAACTGTCAAACTAAACAAAGGGGCAACACTGATACTTTGGTAAGTACTGTCCACATGAAGATATGTATAATAATTTATGTTTAGACTAAATCTCTTTTTTCATTTCCTGTCTGCTCACGTCATTTTCTTAACCTCAACGTGAACTTGAATATGATGCAGGGATTTGCAAATCCAAAACCAAAACAAGGAAACTGTTATTTCCGTGTGTGGGTGTGTATGTGTGTAAGTGCGTGCACATGCAAACGGATTTATGTTTTACAAGCTCTTGACTAAAGTAATAAACAAAGATTGCTGCCATCAACATGCAACGATGAAGGTGATGATGATAGTGATGATGGTGACAGATTTGATGATAAGACAACAGCTGTCAGTGATGATGACGATGATGACAGTGATGCTTCCTTTGTATATGTGACTGTGTGTGTGTGTGTGTGTGTGTACCTGACTTATTTTCTTCATCCCCAGATTGGATTCCAGAGCAAAGAGGTGTGTTGCTAATCTTTGCAAGAATGTCAGGTGTGTGCGTGTGCGTGTGTGTGTATGACAGAGAGAGCGTTGATTACACCCTCCTCTCCAACACAGAGAGCCGACATTTCTCAAGTGTGTGTAATTATAGTGAGCACACAGCCTCCTAAGCATCCTGTCAATCTGAATCAGAAAGAACACACACACGCACATGTACACATGCGCACAAACACAAAAAAACTATTGTATTTTGAGAGTGTGCTTTCAAGTGTATGCAATTAGCCTGTGTGTGTGTGTGTGTGTGCGTGTACATGTGCATGTGTGTGCTTCTGTGTGTGTCTGATTTTAGCCCCACAACTCTCTGTCCTATGTGAGAATTTGGCTCCAGAGATTGTGTACATGTCTGCACAGAGCCGACTTCTCGCTCCTCCTCTTGCACAATGACAAGGTTTGGGTTTCAAACACACACACATACACACATAGAAACACACACAGACTGACAGTCAGGTGCTAAACAGAGGCTATACCGATTACCCTTTTAGCTTATAGCTCATTATGGTCTAAATGAGTATCTAGGCCCAAGGCCAAAGCTGTCAAAACGTCCTGTTGCCTGAGAATTCAAGTCATGGAAACAGTAGAGAGGTGTGTTCACAGCCCACCCGTCAAACAATGTTGATAGTGGATGATTCTGCAAACCCTGGATTAGGTTCAATGACAAAGTTTTTCAAAGTTCCCTGTCAACATTTTTTTGGACATGTGTCAACAAAAGTACACTTACAGTTAGGCAGCTAAAACTACTTAATGTTTGTGAAGGATTATCATCAGTATTGTCACACAACCTTCTCATCTGGACTAGAACGTTGGCCAAAACAAATTTCTGCTCCATAATTGTTAAAGACTGACATAATTACTGGGCTGTAGTTGACAAACTCTGTAACTCAGCACCTAATCAAGTGAAATTAAAGCAGAGGACAGGAAATCTGCTGCACCTTTATTTGGATAAAGAGGTTACAGTAGTTGCGTTGAGTCAGTTGAGTCAAACAAACATTTGAAAAGTTTGGGATTTTTGGAATGAAAGCTGGAGTTTGTAACTTTTTGTGCATTCACACAACAGCACAGATGGCAGAAAATTCAATTTCACATTTGTGGAGTTGTTACATCTCGATGTTTGTTAGCAAATATTTACGGAAGTGGCATTATCAATTGGACAAGTACTAACCAACAAACTGGATGGGCATTTTTTCAAAAGCATGGAGAGAATACGGAGAGCATCTTCAACCACAGTAAATGTTCACTCCTCCATACAAATGAATATAACACTGACAATATATTAATTAAAAATATTACAGATTTCAGCTATAAAAGATCACTGTATACTATATATATGTGTGTGTGTGACTTGTGCAGTTTATGCCTGTTGATATTTGTCATAACAAATATGTTCACAGTACATCTGCAATCTTGAATATTAGTAGCACCTTTTCTAAATTTCCATTTGAACATGTGCTATCCACTTTACTTGACTTTACACCTTTTTTAAATTATCTAATGCAGGAGGACAATGGCTGTTTTGTTGGACAGTGTTTGTTGTTTTATCTCTGCCTCTCTCCTGTATGATGTTTCATGTGTTAAACATATTCATGATGGAAACCCCGGCGGCTGCTTGAGTTTCCTCACCTCACTTTCTCCCTCTTGCTATGAATTAAACAGAGAGATAGCGACAAGTGAGTGGTGGAGACAGATAGAGCAGGAGCGAGTTAGCAGAAGAGAGAGAGGTGGTAAATTACATTGTCAATTCAAATCCTGCCACTAATGCATCTCATTGAGTCTGTGTCGCTGTCATCCCGGATGCTCAGTTATCTGTCAGTGCAGCCAGCAGAGGAGGGCTGCCATGTTAACAGCCCAGCGAAAAGCAGCGCAAAGTTTAGCCAGCCAACACGCCCTGAGCCAGGACGAGAGAGGAGAGGCAGCAGAGATGAAGTAGACGTGAGAGACATGAAAAATTCATCTTTCCTACATGACTGTGTATGTGTGTGTGTGTGTGTGTGTGTGTGCGTGCGTGCCTGCAGAGCTGTATCAGTTTAATTACAGCTAGCGCCCCGGCCTCTATTCCGACACGGCCTCTTTCCTACGCGAATTAAAACATCCCTGTAACTTCTCTCTCACACACTACACACACATAATTGACATGCACACACTCAAAAGTACCAGTGCTACACATGTGCACACTACCCTGTTGTAGTTGTCATCCCCTGTACGCTCGCTAGCCCCCCTTCCTCTGCCTCCACCACCCCCCATCCCCGTTCCTCATCCTCAAAACTATTTGAAAATCAATTATCTCAACAAACCAGCTGTAAGGAGTGGGTGCCAGCCACTTACTCCTGAAGTGAATAACTTATTTGAAATTCATTATTGTGTCGAGCGGTGCGACAGGGCCCTCCCAGATTCTGCATTTCCCATTCCTCTCTCTCTCTCACTCTCTCTCTTTCTCTCTCTCTCTCTCTCTCTCACTCAGTGTCTCTCTTTCTTTACATAAACTAACTACTGTGGTGCCGGACCAATCATGTTTTTTCTTCTCTAACGCTTCCTCCTCCCCTCCTCCTGTCATGCAATTTTAACCAGCTGAGCGCCACGACCATGAACACACCCTGACACACACACACACACACACACACACACACACACACTCTTGATTGGTTCACCTCATTTATTTATCACATGCAAATCATGGGACGCCAAGAGATGTTCTCTCTCCTGCCTGCTTCTACAGGCATGAATATGGATGGAAAGAGCAAAGGGAGGTTGGAAAGGAAAGGAGGGGGTAAACATAGACATACATTATTCTACATTTTGTTTACTTTTATTGCTATGTGGTGTATATGGACACTGTCTTCACATGTTTTGTGTAATTTTAATCAGGGGAAGGTTTTCATGGTTTGGTCCTTATTCCTAATTAAGGGAAATCTTTAGCTTACAGAACAATTTTAGACGGTAGAATGGTTTCATCCTTTCTGTAACAACTGACAATGACAACGCCTCCATGCACAAAACAAGGTCAATAAAGAACTGTTTTTCTGAACTTGATTGGCCTGCACAGAGCCCTGACCTCAACCATGTTGACCACTGCTGTGAAGACTTGGAATGCCAGTGTATTTTGGGCATCCCTTAACAGCGAATGGAGGTGGAATAAATATGGTAAAATTGTGAGAATTGTGTTAGTATTATGGAAAGGGAGGTTTCTTTTGGATTGTCATGTGTTGGGTAGGTTTAGATTGGATAGTAAATATTGTGATTTCTGTGGATCAGAGAAAGAAACTATTTGCCTTCTGTTTTATTATTATATTTACACAAAAAACTCTGGGGGTATGTTGAACATTTTATAAGGAAAAAGATGGAACAAATGGACATTTTTCTTTTCTTTGTACAATTGGTTTTATTATTGGGAAAGTTTCACATAATAAAAAGAAGAGGACTGACTCTAAACCCAACTTTAGACACTTTTGTCAAGAACTATGACCACAATTATGAAAAATTAAATAATAATTAAAAAAATTGTTAAATACAGTATATACATTTAACGTATTACTTTTTATTACATTTTATTTTTGTATCATTTGCAACGAAAAAAAAGAACACCAACTGTGAGCCAGGCCTAATTGATCAACATTTGTACTGTGTAAGAAAACCTCACACCTTTCTTGTGTTTCAATAAGATACCTGCGTTGACACAGTGGGGAGGTCAACACAGAGGTCTAAGTAAAAAAACAAACAAATCCAAAAACACAGGGTCAAAAGCCGAAACTGGCTCACTGCAACACAATCCGACATAATCAGGCAATGCACTGTGTTGGCCAAACAAATTATCGCAAGTGTACATTCCTGGGAGAATTGTATTGTGGACGTGGTAATTCTACCTTGTACAGTTCAAATTCATAGCTCTATTGTTCAAACTGGCCTTCCTGAATCATATTTCATCATCTCGACCCCATAATGCCCCATAAATGCAATCTTTTGCATTTTTTTAATGCCGCAAAAAACTTGTGCAAAGCTCTCCCAAAAGGATGGAGGCTGTTTTTGTAGTAGATTAATGGCCATGGTTTTGGAATAAGTTGCTCAACAATCACATAGGTGTTATGTTTGGGTGTCTATATGCTTTTAACACTACTACTGCTACTGCTACTAATAACAGCAATGTTGTTTCAGATCTTTTTCACGTTATGAGTGCTTTGGAAACAAATGTACCTGCCAAAAAGCTTCTGACATAGAGGAGAGATGTGCACAATTACAGTAAAATGTAATACTATGAGTGTCTGTGCAGAGCAGTTGCCCTTTTGTTAATTAAAATGTATTTGAAAGAGATGCTGGTGAACTTTCAATTTAGTAGAAGTGAACAAGCTTGAGAAAGCTTCCAACGTTAAAATGATTAAAAAATTTTTCACTTTATGAAGAGTGGAACAACACGCACAAACACACACAGGCTGGTGGTATGTCAAGGACATTAGTACTGTGGCAGGCTGAGAGACAGCGGTGTGGAAGCAATGTGAAAGTGAGTTGATGCAGTGTCACGAACCTCTGTCTTTCTTTCTTCTCTCTTTTCTGTCCCCTTGTCTCTTTCTTGCTCTTACTCTCATCTCCTCCTTTTCTCTACTCGTCTCCCTGTCTCCCCTTCTCTCGCCCACTGTGTATGACTCTCTTCTTCACTCCATACATCTCTCCTGATAGAGAGAGAGAGTAAATGAGTGTGACAGGGCTGTCATGTATGTTCCAGCAAAGACCAGCGAGGGCCGGTGCAGAGACAGGAGGTGTCATACCCTTACATCTCTCTCTGTTTCGGCCACCAGCTGGACTCTCCTTCTCTCCCCTTTTCTGTCACACTCTATCTCTCTCCCATCAGCTGTTTTTTTTCCTGTCCTCTGCATCTCTCTCTCTCTCCTTCCTGTGTTACGTTTCCACTGTCACACTTCTCAGCTCTTTCCCCCAACAGATCTCATTTGATCCTCCTATGTGTGTATGTTACAACCAATTTACATGTAAAAACGACATATATCAACATTAACGTTTTCAGGTGATTTTCTAAAACACCTCCGTCCCCAGTGCAACTACTTAACAACCGTCCTTCACAGCCTGGTGACTCTGCTGAGTCTCAGCCCGTAAAACCTCCATTCAGTCTCTTTCTGCTCTCCATCAGTCATACTATTTTACATAATACAGCTGAACTCACAGTTTCATTGTCCTCATTTACTTGATGTTTTATCTCTGTTTTCAGACAACTGAACTGTTACAGTAATCAGGTGAACAGTAAACATAAATACAATAACAACAACTGTGAATAACCATATAGACAGTTAAAATTAGTGATCAAAGAGGTTAGCAGCAACAGAAAGTTGCCTTCTTAGTTTTACTGCTACACAACATCCAAACAGGCCTATGTCATCCTTTTCCAAAAGCTGGCTCTTTTAGATGTGTCCACTCTAGAGAAAATGTTTGGAAAACTTGGCTCAGTGTGGACGGAGGACCGAATGGAAGGCTGTATGATAAAAGCAGCATGTCAGCAGTGTAGCAGCAGCAGCGTCTTCAATCCTCTACCAGTCTCTACACAGGATGCAGTCAGCTACAGTACTGTTCACCCACGGAGCTTAACAGGATGATTCAGGTCATGGTTACGTATGTAAAGAGCAGGTGAAATGCTAGCAATTACAAGGTAGGCAGCTGTATTGATTAAAACGAAGATGTATTTATTACATTAGATGTGCAAAATGGACAACCGACAGACGTGGCTGAGACGCATCGTGTGAACACAGCCTGTAAGACCTTCTCTCTACACTCTCTCCTTGCTCCTTCACAATATTTCTGCCTAAAGAATTAAATAATACATGTAAGTAGCAAAATAACACACTGTGAGGAGATGGCCCTAAATGAGATTTTATGACCTAGACCTCACCAACACTTCCTCCGTCTCTCTCTGTGCTTCACTTACTGTATTGTGTCCTTTTCATTCCTTTTCTTTTCACCTTTCTCTACACAGTCACAAAAGCAACTGGCATCTGTGCATGTGTGTATCCATGTTTACATGCATTCACAAACTCAGACATGAATGAACACACCTACTGTACATGTGTGTGTATATGTGTGTGTGACTCCAGCCTCCGGGCGACTAGGTGGCAGGAAATCGGTCAGCTAAGCCATCAGAGTGAAAATGGGGTCAAATTGGCCACTCAACTGGCCTTAATCTTCCAGTCATTCCTAAAACCCGCCTGCCACTCCGCAATGCAGCTCTACTCTGAAACACACACACAGCAAATAGTTAATTTCAGCATTTGATGAACACACAAATATACAACAGGACATACACCAAAAGCATGTGTGCACATGTTCTATCTGAGTGTGTTGAAGTGTCAGCCTGTGCGTGTTGTGTTTGCCGTTCAGCTCCCCGTGTGCCTGTGAATTTGAGATTTGTGCGATTGCTTCTCCCATATTCACATACCCTTTCTTGCTCTTAAGTTCTGCAGTTGAATGGGGTTTGTTTGCATT
This sequence comes from Thunnus thynnus, assembly GCF_963924715.1. NCBI lineage: Eukaryota > Metazoa > Chordata > Actinopteri > Scombriformes > Scombridae > Thunnus > Thunnus thynnus. The sequence continues at coordinate 21,598,476 of NC_089530.1, read as the reverse complement.
GGGAGTGAGTGAGGGAGAGCCGTGATCAATACCAAAACCATTATGGGACACGCTTTAAGTAGAGCAGCCCCATTTTAGCAATTTGGCAGTGGCCGAGGCCCGCGTATGGAATTATTTGATCAATAGCTTTGTAGCTTGATAGAGAGGAGTAAATTATATGATCAATGTTGTGTACAATGTTGCAACCTGCTCACTTCGTCGTGAGTTTCTATTTGTGTGTGTGTGTATGTGTGTGTGTGTGTGATCCTTTTCCTGTGTGAATCAGTGTTTGTGTGCAGACATACCAGCTCATGTGTAGGTGCAGATATGTTATTCCTGAATGCTTTTGTCCATACATCGTTGGTGTGCTGTTGTCGCACCGTTTACCTTCCTACTTATTGGAATAAAGGGCTTGTTTCCTCAGGCTCTTTTTTATATTTTTCGCTCGCTTTCTGGACATAATACGCTCTGTGTTGAGGGTGGAAACAGACAGGGATATCAAATGGCAGAGATGAAAATAGAATGAATGGGAAGTAGGGGAGACTAGCTACATTATTGATGTGTATCATAGTGCCTATGAACACACAACACACCATCTTCTTGGCTATTCACCCCCCAATAACACACTCTTGTCACTCCACCACCAACAAGTACACCGCTCATACTCGAACATGTATAATACATTTGAGCATAATATGTGTCCAGAGACACATTCATATTCACTCACAATGATATGTACCAGCGTAGATGCATACATACAAAAGACCGTTGGCGTTCTGTTACCAATAAGCGTCTTTTCAAAGGAAACTCATGAGCTGAAGTGGCTCAAGTATTAGAGGTGACTTCTAATACACCCATACGCACAAAGACGTACACATACCTCTATTCTGAGTCCGTGTCTGTCTCTGTGGATGAGATCACTACCCTCTCTGTCACTCTGAAACACTGCCTGTGTGCGTCTAAGCCTGAGTATGAGTGGCACACATCAGGGTGAAGCGATACCTCTCCTCATTGTAGGTTCATGGTCGTGTGCGTGTCATGAAACTCACCGAGAGACAAAGAGAGACAGCCTGATAGCATGGCAGAGAGGCCTCGGTTTGAGCCTGATTTGTTTTTGTTTTTCCCCCCTCTCCCTCTCTCTCTCTCCTGTCACATGGTAAAAGTTGAACCGTCGGGGGAGCGATAAGCAAGCGACACAAGGAGGTTGGAGCAGGGAGAGAGGGGTGGGTGGATGGAAGGAGGTAGGGACACAGGGAGGTGGGTGGTAGAGGAGGGGGAGGCGGGGAAGGGGGGGCACAAAGGAGAGCCTGTCACACTAACTTAGATGCTGAAATATTAAAGTGAGCAGTCAGGTTGTAATTTTCCTGAGAAAGCCGAGGGAAGAGGGGGATAAGTGAAGCGAGAGAAGACGGGAGGTGGGGGGGGGGGGGCGAGTGATGGAGACACGGAGAGAGGAAAGGTATCACCACTGATCTCTCTTTCCTCTCTTCTTGGAAGAGACACAGGCACACTTTTAATACTGCTACTTTAATTAGCTTGGCTTTATACGGTCTGTCTCACTCTGCTCCTCTTCTCCGCAAGACGTGAATAATTCAGCAGGAATGGTGTACCGCTGCCTGGCAAAGACAGCAGGCCCACCGATCTGCAATGTATCTGTGGGAAAGACAGAGAGAAAGAGAGAGGCCAGAATAGAGGGTCTGCAACATCAGACAGCAGACTTTGCTTGTCTAAAACCTTAAGACATTTTGTTTCAATCCAACAAATCAACGTGCATTAGTGTGGTTAGTTAATTAGTTTGTAAAATTCATTTCTATTTCCGTGTCATCTCAAACATTTGGTCCATCCCACTTGGGACTACAAGACAACCCTGTATGCCAAACATCAAAAATACAACAGAACATCTTCTGGTAACACATATACTAAACAAAAATAAAGTCATAAAATTATATCTATATAATTTCAGGTATTACAGTTATGTGCAAATTCACAGTAATTGTGCATTGAATGAATAGAAGAAAGAAAGAGACTGAATTTTATTTTTATCCAGATAACTGGATAATTTAGAGGAATAGTTCTCAGAAGTTAAATCTCAGAATCCTCTTTCTTTCTGAGAACGAGATGAGAGGATCAATACCACTTGTCTGGGCGTTGAGTAGGGATGCAGGGGGTGGGAGATTATTAGCCTAGCTTAACATAAAGATAGGTAAAAAACAGCTAGCCTAGCTCTATCCAAAGTTTTTAAAAAAAATGCTGTTTCTTTAATCTGTACACAAAGAGAAATTTAAATACAACAGTTGTGGTTTTAAGGGAAGTTATGCGCTATAACAGTTTCTTGAGAAACAACAGTTTATCCATCCATCCAGCACTTGTGTGCATATCTTATTATGTCTACTGTAACACACAGGCATGAGAATGCTATTGAGTTTCTCATCTAACTTTTGGCAAGAAAGCAAAGAAACCTTCTCTAAAATATTGCTCTAGTCATTTTCATGTATTGTATGTGAATAGTCTACTCAGGCTTTGTCCGAATCCATGTTTAAAAATCTGTTTCCTTTTCTATCTTAAGGTACAATATATTGTAAAATTGTATGTATTGTATGATATACTTCCCAGTAAAAAGGTATATTCTTGCAGTTCTACAATGCATGCATGTGCTCCTTTGAGCAAGTTGCCTGTATGAGTGTGTGTAAGCGAGCGTTTGTGTGTCTTGCTATATTTGTGTGTGTGTGTGTGTGGTTTGTGTGTGCATGTCAGACTCTGCCTAGCTCACCAATTTGGGCTGTTGAGGATGATCTGTTAGGACACTGCAGGTTGGTGGTTTTGGTGGTGGGTGGGGTTGAGGGAAAGACGGGGTGGGGTGAGACACAGTGATGTAGTTTCTCTCACATATCATCATATTGATATTGTATGTTCTCCGTGAGTATGTGTGTTTGAATGTGTGTGTGCAGTTGTTATGACAGCCTGTCACCCCAACTCCCAAAACCACTGCTGCACCAGCCTCCCCAGCTAAGCAGCATCACTGTCTGGATGGGTACACTTGGTGACTGAGGGGGCCTCGGTGTGTTTAGTGGCCCAGACAAGGTGAGGTTTTCTGGGCCAGGCTGAGGTGGGCTGTCCCCTGTGTCAACCCTAGAGCCTTCACTGTCACTGCTGGAATGGAGACGAGAGAGGACTGAGACATACACACACATACACACACAGGATGATATAAGCACGGTTATGCCTCTAGTCATCTTTCAGCTTTTGAAGAAGTTTTAATGAGTTGAGAATAAATAGAAATCCTTTTTCTTCCTGTCTCTGTGACTCTCTACTCCATCTTTGTCTCTACCTCCCCTTTGTGTGACTTGTCTCCATTCCAATCAGACCTCGCTTCAGCGATCGCTGAGTCACGTCTGAAATAGAATCAACATGGCAGCCTGAGTCAGCCAGGACAGCGAGCCGAGCGCAGATTAGTCATCCTGCCGAGGTGCTTTTGTCCAGGGACGATGACAGATCTATGAAATGAACGGGAAAGTGATGCACCAGGGGTGTCTGCCTGTCTCAACTAGGGATTACAGATACTCCTGAGTGTGTGTGACCGTAGTTGAGTGTGTGTGCATGTGTGTGTTTGTGTCCAGCTCTATAAAAAGACATGACTCTTCAGCTCAATCTCGAAATCAGAGGCAAAATTACTTTGGAGTGTGCTTTGTTGTCTCCTGCTTTTCAGAGTGAGCTGGACAGATCTGCAACAACATCAAACAGTGAGACATATAGGTTGGTCAAAGAGAGTTCAGGTCTACTCTTGTCCTGATTTATTTACATGTGTATTCTGCGATTTCCTTCCTTCTGGCTACAAATCGCACAACAACTTGTCTCACAGTTGCGAGGGCTGTTTTGGAGCTTCCAAATCAAACATGATCCACTGCCACTAATCTTGTTTGCGACTAGATCGGTCACCGTAATCCTTTCCACAACAAACAGGCTTCTACAACACACAATGAAATCCACCCCCGACCAGATTGCAATAGGCTCTCACAGTATCACCCATTTAAAATCTGTCAACGAGACACTTCCTGTATCCGACTCTCCCTATAACTTTGTCAAAGAAAGAGGTCCCAAAATCAACTCTCTGTATCACTCACCATTATCTTTCATTATCAAAAATTTAAAACATATGATGTTTACGGTCAGACGTGACAGGCAGCAAATCATCCCTCAAGGGATGGCAAACAAGCTGTTCTTGGGAGTTTGTTGTGTTATTTTTATTTCAAAGTATTAACCAGATATTATAACATGTTTGTCATGTAATCAAGTTTGATTTAGGATTGGTCAAAAAATCCAGATCTGTTATCGAGAGATCCCATTTTGTGTACCAACTTCAAGGTTGAGGTGTAGTTCAGAAAATCTTTATATTGCTCATTTATTAATTATATAAAATGTAACAAAATTCACAATGATAAAAGAGGTCTGTTTCTATTGTTTTCAGTGTTGTTTTTTTTCTTAGTTTTCTCTATCTTATGTGACCAGGGTCATATAAATAACGACTTCAGTATTTCTGCACTCTTGTATATGGCCGTGTGACATTTCCACATTTTAATATTTGATTCAGAAGCCCTGATCTTAAACATCAGAATATACGAGAGCTATACCAGGTATAGGTTTAACATGATCAACAAGGAGCTTATCAGATCAGTAAAAAAATACTCATCACATTGCACATTCAACTTTGATGCAACATTTTTTTCCATCAGCTTGCATGGCTAATGCTAAACACAAAAATATCACTCAGGAGGAGAAAAAAAGACTGGTACGAAATGCATTTTACAAGATAATTTAATTTGCTCCCTCTCGCGCTAATGTACAGTAGAAGTACAGTAACAACATGTTTATGTGAATGAACAGGTTGTAAAGCTGCTTGTTGGACAATTTCCCATGAAAACAGATGGCCTCAGCATTGCTGTTAGTATTGTGTTGACAATAGAAATGTCCTGGCTGATTTAGGGATTTTGGAGTGAGTGGCCGTGTTTTGATGACACTCACACACACACACACACACACACACACACACACACACACACAACCTTGTCCCTCGCTAACCTGGACTGAGGAGGTGTACGTGTGTGAGTGACTGATTAAATCAACTTTCATTTCTAATTCTCCTCAGACCCCCTGAGGTTATCCTGTACCATCACTGCTGGGGGAGGAAGAGAAGAAGGGGAAGGGGGGGGGGGGGGGGAGATGGGACAACAGACAGAGGGAGCGCTTCAATGCTTAGACTAGAAGCTGCTTTTTTACTTTAATCTACTCAAAAATAACAAGATATGCACGTAAACTATCACACACAAGGCATGATCAGAGGGCTTTTAGTCATAATGGAGGTTTTCTTTAATTTCCTACGCATTGCTTTCTTTTTTCTCTCTCGCAATCTTGCAGTGACTGGTCATGCAGCTCATGTCTGTGTTCCTTTGGTTGTGGCTTCAGGGAAGAAAATTGGCTGAGTGGGGAAGCTGAATTATAAATCTAAATATATACATAAAGCTTAGTCTCTTGTGCTGCTCCGCAGTAGAGCCGGGCATCCTCTTAAAAGCCTCAGCATTCAGATCGCTTCAGTCCCACGGACTTGCAGGTCAGCTAAAACTAATCTAAATGCCAAGACACTTTGGAGGATCCAGACTGTTTTACATTGAGGTAGAGACTGAGGTCACTAAAAGCAAACAATACTGTTTTCACAACAGGAGCCTCTGTTGAAGCTTGTTGAGTGGGATGTCAGTCAAAGCCAATACAGGCGTATGCATTTGCATTTACAAGCATTGTAATATATATATCAACACCAGAGTAAAGCAAAACTCTGATTATTGCGGCTGTCATAAAACACCTTTAAAAGAGTTATTCTACTCACATTGGCTTGTACTTAAAGTAGGCATAACTTGATTAACAAAGATTGTTAGTTATCACATTCATATAACTGTTGTTCTGTTGTTATTTTGGAGTTTTGAGTGAATGGGATGCAAATCAGCATGCATGAAAAGGAGAGCAATGTGGTTAATGGTGGTAGAAAAATAACACTTGTTATTTGGGGGCATCGGCAAACTTTGTGACAACTACGTAACACAGCCCGGTGCGCTCATCAAAAAAAAAAAAAATGAACACCAATGGAGTTCTTCCATTTTTCTAATACTTTTCTTATTCCTGCTGTCCTGGAGGCTACAAATTTTTACTCACGTCGACTCCTCAACAACGGTTTATTACAACTTATTTTCGATGTTTTGGCCTCCATTTATATTTTTTATAACTTGTTGAGAGTGACGTGATACTGCCAACAGCTTTGCCAGATTATCTAAGCCACTTTATTTGGAGATAAAACCAGAAATGAGGGAACACAAAATGTCTGTATTATTCCCTCATTGCACAGGAAAACTGTGAAAGCACAAGTACAGCGGGTATAATTGGTCAAAGTTGAACCATAGAAGTCTGTAAACTGGTTGTTTGCAATGTCTGCTTACTGTTCACCTTCATTTTCTCTTCCTTTATGTTTCCTGCCCCATCTGACTTCTTTTGACGATGTTGCTGTGCTCCCAGATCTCAGAAATTGTCATAGTCCATGCGGTGTTACCATCACAGGTAGGAATTATGGCCCAAACTAAGAAAATAGGACCCACATTGTAATAAACCAGACATGTCCTTTAATCAACTTAAGTGCAACCTTGACAAAGTTTCTGTGAACTTTGCCAACACCTTAGCTTACTTCAACTGCATTATTTAAAGAAGTTGAATTACAGTACTTGTGAAAAAATGTACTGAGAGGCTTTTTTCATAATGCCTCTTTTTTCATGAGATCATTGTACAGATTAAATCTAAGAATATGAATGTACTCTCAGGCCCACAAAGGCATTCAGTTAGAATGAAACTCTAGAGTACAGTACGTGTGAAACGCCATTGTTTGAAGTATATCCACACATATTGTCGGAATGAGAACATGAGACTTAAAAAGCCTGAATGATTTTATATAAGCTCCTACTATTATATGAATATTATATAAATGAATGAACACAATCACACATATAAATGTAGCCAAACCGAGGCTGAATCAGACAAGAGTGAGGTCAGTTTTTATGAAGGAGCAATTTTATCAGTCTCACACCCTTCTCTTACATCTATCCCGCTGCCGTGGTCCTTTTCTCCTTCCCCTTCCTCCCTTCTGTCCTCCTCCTCCTCCTCCACTGCTCCTCCTCCCCTCCTCCTTTCATTGCGGATGGTGGTGAAATATCAGTATTGTTTACGCAGAAGATTAGGGCAGAATTGGGCAGAAGGCGGTTGTTCTGTGACGATGGAGATAAGATAGGGGATGGTGGTGTGTCTGTGTATGTGTGTGGGTGTATGCCGTGCTACCCTGCCTTATCTCGGCAGCAGGCGGAGCAGCCATATGAAGTTGTTCATTGTAATTACCCATGGCAAGAGTAGATTTCATAGGCAGATTTAAGGGGGAGAGTGTCTGAATATAAGCAAGGGAGAGGAATAGGGAAAGAGAAGGTGAGAATGACGGAAGTATGAAGATGCAAGGAGGGGTGTGGGCAGCCACAAAATGCACATGCCATTATACACACACACACCTCACTTTCTTTCCTGCTGTCTGCACATCATTCTGCCTCCGTATTTTAGCGCTCTCATCTGTGATATCTTAACGCTGCCATATCTTAATGACCTTTTGTAAGTCTAACATCTTAGCCACTGTTCTAATAATCAGCATCTCATGACTCATCCCCATCTTTCCTCTGTTATTCAATCAGTGATCTTTTCTCTCGCTACCCGTCTATTGCTCTCCACTGTAATTATCACACTGGATGAGAATGTCAGGTGCAGCCGACCAGATATTCATCTTCAAATGGAAAATCAATCCAGAATCTGCTGAAAGTGATTTATGTTTTTAAGGTTTTATAAAACTTTTTGGTTCTTAACATGCATACAGTGATATGATTTTATGAACAACCTTTGACATTGTACCTCACTGGTTCAGCCAACAGCTCTCAGTGATCCTCCTTTATTTAAACTCTGGTTATTGCAGTTGGGGTACTGGACCAGTAAGAAGTCGCATTATTCCCTCAACTTCCATAAAACTGGATTTCTGGTGCAGAAGTTGTGACCTCTTCATACCTACATTTTTCCATGTAAGTTAGGTGATAAAACACAACTAATACAAATGAGCAGAGACCAGTGGTGTTGACAATATCATGTCATTTCTGAACTTTTATTTTAAAGCCAAACTTAAAGCCATTAGTGCAACTGGATAGATTTGATGGATTTGTGTATATTTCATATCAAATATAACTACACTAAATTGTAGTAATTAGTTCCTATTAAATGTGAGATTTTGATATTTACGTTGGTGCAGCGGTTAGCACTGTCGCCTCTCAGTAAGGGGGTTCTGGGTTTGAACCCAGTGGTCAGCTGGGACCTTTCTGTGTGGAGTTTCATGTTCTACCCGTGCTTCCTCCCACAGACATGCAGGTTAGGTTAAATGGTGACTGTAAATTGCCTGTAGGTGTGAATGGTTGTCTGTCTTTGTGCTATATGTTAGTCCTGTGATTGACTGGTGACCTGTCCTTGTCCTGGCCTCTCGCCCAGTGTCAGGTGAGATTGTCCCCTGTGACCCTCTAGAGGGTGAGCAGTAAAGAAAATGGACGGAGGACATTTCATCGTTATTGCATCATTTGTGTCTGCAATAATGAATTTAAAACCTACATTCACTTCTTTTTTTAAATGCCTGAAGAAATCAAAGGCTTTTTTCTGCTAACTTTTGTCAAAATTATGTTGTCTGGAATATAAAAACCTTATCTTACCTAATCAGTGTATCCCTGAAAGAACGCAGTACGGCCCTGCAGTATAAAGATGTATCAGTCCTCAGTGTTTCATCAAGGTTTGACGAGTTGTGTCTGAGATTTCAATTAAGACAGCCAGACTAATGAAAAATATGGATTTAAAAACACTAATAGCAGATTTTTACAAATTAGATAAAATACACAGTACATTTAACCTTGTTTGACTTCCATTCCCTTCCACATGTGCATCAAGATTGGATACCTCTCCTTGCTTTTTGTACGTGTCTAAATCATTTTCCGTGTTTCACTGTTCTCATCGTATAAGCCATGAAGTTGAAGACAACACACAGTCTCTATCTGCCTTTCACTGTAAATGTCACACTAAAAAATAATGGCATTATTGATTGTATGCATTGATAAAGGCCATGAGATTTAGTGAAGTTATTATGCATATTTTTTCCAATTAAATACCTTAATTCAGATTGTTTATACTGTGGTATCTGAATTTTTACTTTCTACATGGATCCAGAGATGTTGCTGAGAGTAGACAGTTCAAGTCATGATGCATGTCTTTCAGATCTATGAATGCTGACCATAGCTATTATTAAAATAACACAGTAGTAGTTCGTAGAACGTCCCTTCAATGCATTTTAATGGAACCTCAACAAAAATTTGTATTATTATAAGTTTAAAGAAGCCAAAACGTGTTCAATTCAACATTTTGCACACTAGATACTTGTTACTCAAGAGAGGTCTGCACTGACTGTAAGTAACCAAGGTAACATTGCTTCTGGTAAGACATGCTGCCATAGAGTTTTTCAAGTAAAAGTTTCTAAAATTTAAGCAACACAAAGAAGATATTCTCACCATTGTATTGAGGTGGAGGCATAAATTTCAGATGATAATATCTCAAAAGCTTAACACATCAGCATGGCCTAAAACCTCTTGGGGTAAGTGGGAAAAAATATGTTTTTTGTGATTTGAGACAACTCACCCTTTAACATTAATGTTTACATTAATTGACAACACGTTACTTTAACCTTACAAAGTGTTCTTTCTGACTGTCAAAACTCCACACAAACATGTGAAGCATGCAGCGATTTGTTTGTCTTCCTCTTTCAGCTATTCAATTCAATTACAAGCCTTTAAGGTATTAAAAAATATATATCTTCCCTCAGCTGAATCAATATGTTGTTCATTGTACAGCTAGAATAAAAAAAAAACTCATGTATGTCTTGATATTTTTGTTGTTTTGGTTACAAGAATTCCATATGGAGGCCTTGAGTCAATTAACACAAAACGATTACCTGAAAGGAATTTCATAAATACTATAGAAATACCAGCATTATTGATTGTTTGATTTTGATATTATATTTTATAATAAAGAAATGTTGTTGACCTTCAATGAATCCACTTGACTGAATCCTCTTGAGGGACCATTTTATGACAAATATTAGGGGAAGAAAGAATGAGCGTTTCTTTCAGCCATTGCTGGTTTTATTCTTTGAGAAACAGCATCGTGTGGTACAGGTTGTTTTTTCTAGAACATTAGGCTACGTATTGTGAAAAGAGGTTTCTGAATGGGGAACTTACTTGACAAAGAAAACTCTGAAGACACAGAATATTTGTTGACTGCCTTATATTCATGAAAGGAAAGTGGTAAAAAAGAAAGCTCTTTCATTTTAACGAATAAAATGTCAGTGTCATTATAGTCAGGCACGGCGGTATGCAGCTTTTATTCTGAAATAACACGTTTTTAAAATAATTTAAAATCTGTCAACTGAATATATTTATGATATATTCCATGTATAGGAAATGTCCAACATCAGTATAATAAGTGGTTTATTTTGCTCCATATGTAAAAATAGACAAATTGGGTGTTTAGCCTGCAATTGCTAATCTATTAGCTAATCTGTTAGCTTGCCTTATCTGAGCCGTTATCTACACAGTGTCAACAAAAGTGACACACACGCTTTACAACACACTTCACAACACTTCACCATTTAGCTCTTAATTAACTCTGCCTAAAGAGTTGCTAATGTTAAGCTAACATAACACAGGCCCTCACTGCTGCTCTGCAGGTGTGTTTAGCTGTGTGTGTGTGTGTGTGTGTGTGTGTGTGTGTGTGTGTGTGTGATTGAGGGTTCCTTGGAGACATCCTTACCTGAGGGAGAGTTTAAGCTTTTCTTCAGTTGAACGAGTGGAACAGGAAACTTGCCGAAGGCAGAACAGACTGGGTGCGGTGAGAAGCGCAGTGGAAAATTAATTCATCACTTGAATTCAACATATTTGACTTGAAATCACCAGTAATGCAGCCCGTCTTGGTGCTGTGGGTCAATGCAAGAAGGATCCTTATTATTTTCTTGGTAATGCCACAATGAGGTTGGTCCTAATATTCCATACAGAATTGTTATTAAGAACTTTTTTGGCTGCACAAGAGAGGCAACAAGCCTCAGTTGAAGGTCAAATTCCTTTGATAAATCATGGCTGAGTGGCGGTGTAGCTTTGCTGACTGTGTTCAGGTAAACAAGGCCTGAGAAAATACTTAAGCTGGAATTCAGAGTTTCAGCAAAGGAGCGCAAAAAAAATAAGTGAAAAGACATTGCAGCGGCTTAAAAGTTTGGACCAAATGTAAAAAGGAAAGTGCAAGATAATATCACTTAAAGTGCCGCCATCTGATTTTTTTTTTGGATAAGCTTCTGCTGGAGGATAATGTGGTGGAACCATGTGGAAACTGAAAGCCATGATCCTTGCTCTAAGTAGTGAAATTTCACTTGCAAACTGAAATATTTGCCCTCTAGGCAATGTGCTCACATGCTGAGACTGACATATAATTTAACACTGATCAGTTCTGTGCTTTACTATGTCCACTTTAGGGTTTCCAGAAGTTCTCCTCAGGAAAAAAAACATATTTAAAGCCTCAATCATGCTATTAAAATGTATCATTTTTAATAGGTGGACAAAGCTAATATTCAAAATTTGTTGCACAGATTTTATATTATGTGCAAAAAAACAAAACTGCACCAACAGCAGATCCTCAGCGGAGTTAATGTTTATGCTAAGAGATGCTGTAAATAGTATTACTACCATACAAAAAGGCACAATTCTTCAAAATAATTCCATCTCCTCCAATAGAAGAATCTGGGAGTGCTGCAGAAGGCTTGTTCCTTGTTTAACGATTAACGATGCATTGTAACATCTCCAGTTTTCAAGGTTGGAAAGTTATGTTCATACAGAATGGATTGCAAAGAACAGCAATGGCTGTTGAAGATACAGCGCAGAATTATTCCTTTCATTGGATGATGTGACATTATTACTGTAAAGTGCTGCTTCCAAAGCACTTTGATGTCACCACAGGAATGTCATAATTTCCTAACCCTGAGAGGTGCATCCTTGCCTTTGTGATCATTTAATAGAAAGAAGTGGAGGTCCACAATCTTGTTAAGAAAATACAGATAAATGTCTTTGCGTGTTTTGAAAGCTGAACCAAGGCAAATTCCTTGTATTTCTATACTTGGCAAATAAATGATCCTTGAATCCTTGAATTGATAATATTTTGCTAAGAAGTGGAAAATGAATGTTATTGTGTGCAGGCTATCAGTGAATAGGGCTTTGTGCTGTCCTCTCTCGTCCTTTCCCCACCTTGGCGCTCGAGTATAGTGTGTGTTTTTGTACATGCCTGTCTAAAGCAACCTTGTCATGTAAAAAAAAAAAAAAAAAAAGAAACAGAAGAAGAAGCTCAGTCAAACTGTTTTGCTCATTCTCTTTCTCTGTTTCACCCTCACTCACTTGAATTCACTTTAAATGTGACTATAGTCTGAATTTATAAAATACAATTACAATGTTTGAATTCTGCGGACAAATCCACTGTAGTGCGTTACCATAAAAAATGTTGAGGAGATGAAGAGACGTCTGCAAACAAGAATGTGAGAGAAAGAATACAAAGTGAGAAGAAAGCAATAGAGATAAGAATGGGAAACAAGTATAAAGCAAGGCAGAGGAAAAAGAAAACTGAGAAATAATGTCAAAGGGTTGTTTAATTTAGAAAGGGACTGTGAGAAAGGCAGGAAGTAGGTCAGAGAGGCAGACACACAAAGGAAATTGGACCAATAGACAGTCAATCTGTTTAGATTATATTCTAAGTGGATTATGCATATTCTGATGATTACAAATGTTGAATAAGGAAATCAGAGTAAGCATAAAAGACGTGGATTACTCTTGACTATTTTCAATTGCCGTATTGCATCGGCATGTATTTCTTTGTGTTTTTATGCTGTGAATGAAGGTCAAGGAGTGGACTGGATAGCTTTCATGATAAGGGTCAGTTAACCCAAGTTACAAAAACACATATCAATTTTGGTTTTATTTGCACAGATTTTGAGAGATCCATCTTTGAGATTTCTGCCTTCACCCCAACAAAGGTAAATGAATGGAATTCCGCTCTGTGTTAAAAAAGTTCAACAGCTTGATTTCTTTTCAGAAACTGTCAACAGTTTTTATTTGAACCACTTTCTGGTGAAGAGATGTTCCCTATGAAAAATATCTGCATGCCTCAATACCACTAGAACTAAGTGAGAAAATATACTTCTGTGAGTGACAGAACTTTATGGTGCCCTTGGCAAAAACTATACAAACCAACAATGTCTTAACATTTTTCTCTCTTTTGTGTTTTGTTGTAGGCAACCACACGTCCCTCACAACACTAATACAATGTAAACTGTAATCTTGGTAATCACAGAAGTCAGGTTACAGAGTGTAAAATGTAGTGAATAAAAGAAAAAAGTCAGACAAACGATGGCATTTATCAGTGCCTTCAAAAACCTTTACATGTCTGTTATCAAAATGGTTCATGACTGTTTTCTCATCTGCCACCACAACTATGGTTACAGTTTGGTTTGGTCAAGTCAAGTCACTTTTATTTATATAGCGCCAAATCACAACAAAAGTTATCTTGGTACTTTTCACATGGGAAAAACTAGAACCAGGCTGTAGGTGGGCGGCCATCTGCCTTGACCGGTTGGTTTGAGAGATAAAGAGGGAGAGAGAGAGAGGAGAGAGACACACAGAGAAGCACAGCAACAACAATAATAACAATAATAAGTTGTGTTTTTTCGGTTTAGGCATGAAAACTGTTTGGTTAAGGTTAGGAAAAGATAGTGGTTGCATAACTACCATGGTCAAAACGAAACAACTTTGACTGACAAACAGCAGTGTCCCGTGTCCAAGTCACATGCTTCGTTGACCCATCGTTGACAACTTCATTCCCTTTTCGCCTTTGCTTCTAAAGTCATAATACACAAGACTGCTCGAGGTCCTTGCCAAGTAAACATAACTTTGTTTTAGGCATTTGAACTAGTGCCAAATTCTGCTGTTTTTCTTGCAAGGACAGAGAGAGATGGAGGCACAAAATATAAAGAAAGAGAGACGTCCCAGTTATTTTTGGGTCAGCTGCGGGACATGGGGTTCCAGGAGTAAGCGTGACTGTTTTTGTTGTGCTGTTTTTCTGCCTGCCTCCTCTCCTCTCCATCGTTCGTAGAGGGGTGGTAATGCTCTGCTCATCTATCATTCATCAGCACTGACTATATGATCCAGATCAGACGATCCACATTTAGCTTCCCCTGCCTCCTCGTTCTCCCCCAGCCCCTCTCTATCTCCTCTCTTTGTTTCTGTGTTGGCTCATCACTGTATCTGCTCGGTCTCCCTCTCTGTGTCGCTCTCTCTTCTTGCAAGGTCTGCTTTTGTTTTTGCCTCCTTCCACTTGACGCTCACTTCCACCCAATTCAAGGGCTCAAAGACAAACTACTGACACTCCACCAGGGACATTCCCAAAGGCAGCGGTTTATTTGACACTCAGCCAATCAGCTTTTTGCTTCTGCATGACTGACAGGAGCGGTGTCTAATTACACAGGAATGTTTGGAAGCACAAGGCTAATCCTCTAAATGCCAATCCAAAACTTAAACTCCCCACTTTGGATAAACAACGAGAACAAGTCGTTGTATTACTAGCAGGTGGGAATCCCCACTCCACCTGGACCATTTAAGAATATTTTCAGATGTGGAGAAATATCAGTCTGAGTGCTCTGTGGCTGTCCAGACATGTCCTGATCAAAATCAGTGGTGTGACATTCAAAATTGCGTCTCTTGTTCCCGTCCTTGAAGAAAGCTAACTCTGAAGAGATACATAATATGAGGTGGGTCTAATAAGTTATTAATGTGTGATGTTTGAGTCTTTGCATCAAAACAACACTCAGCACCTTTCAAATACCTCTCATAGAGGTTGACTAAAGGGCAATCCACACCTCAAGTGTTTTTTTAAGCATTTCTGGAGCGTCTTGTCTATCACAGAACTGATACACTTTTGTTTCTATAAATGTATTAGTCTGCACCAGCTCAGACAGACAAGTTTGTGAAGAGCCACAAATATGTAAGTCATGGTGCAAGACAAATTTTTTCCATGACGTGTATTCCCTAAATGTGACCCCTACAAAAACGACACGGCTGTAAATGTTGAAATGAATATGTTGTGAATTTACTAAAAGTATCTATACTCATCACTCAATATGAACTTTCCAGTTTCATTATGAACATACAGAGCTACAGTGGACGAGTTTCCCTACTTACGTGTCGCTGGCGTCTCCCATCTGGTGTGAATTTCAAGTCAGTTCGCCAAGCTGAGAGGAATTAATGTAAGTAAATTGTTCAGGTAAAGATATCAACAACAAAACAATCAAGCTCCTAATAAAGCAAATTACAATGTGGAAAATGTTGTGGGATAAGAACCGCAAGTGCAATTGTTTTTCCACTGTGCCGCACAGTGGTCAGTCTCCTTGACAACAGTGCAGACGTGCAGTTACTGGAAGCTTTTACTGCCGTAGTGGCTTCTTGCTGGTTGCTGGTTTTACATGCCAGCTAATGGGTTGCTTACATCTCCTGTTCATGGTCCAACCGTGTATTACTGAATCCGAAATTAAATAAACAGTCCCCAGAGCACAGGGTCTGTCATCGCTTTATGTTGTCTCGGGAATAGCGAGGCCAGCAATGAAGAAAATGAGGGAGCAGGATAGTAGGTAGGGCAGTTTTAGAGATAAAGCAGCCCAAGTGTATTGTGCAGTTGTCAAACCAGAGTTGAGCTAGATGTGACCTGATTTGCCTATGTTAATATCACATGGCATTTCAAAATTAGCAAGGCAGACACATGGGACTTCAGCCACTGTTTGCTTTGCTTAATGGCACTGCACTAGTAGGTCTACTTCTGTCTCTGTGCATGTATGTGTGTGTGTGTGTGTGTGTGTGTGATGTATCTGCCCTTGTGTGGCTATGTGTGGACATGTGCGTGCAAGAATACAACGTCTGTCCATACTCCACATTTCCCCGAACAACGCAGTTTATCATATTGTGTTACACAGCGCGGTGTAAGCCCTCCACCCTAGAAAGCTAGAATATAGAAGGAGCAGGATGACATTTCTCCTCAACCCGTGTCTGAATGACAGCGAGGAGGGAAAGGGGGAGGAATAAAGGAGATGGAAGAAAGGAGGGTGGAGAGATTTGAAGTGTGGAAGGAGGCAAACAAGGAGGAGTCGAGTAAAAATAAAAAGATCAAAAAGGAAAGGAAAAAATACCAAAAAGACATAGGAAGGAGATAAAGATAAAGAAGGAGGGAGCGATCAACGGCAGTAAAAATGAATTGTATCCTGACTTTGTTGCTCCAGCTTTAATGTAAGATTCATTCATCGATCACCTATGGGAGACGGATGGAAGAGAAGGATCCAGACTAGTAGGTGTGTTTGGGGAGCAAAGAGGTGTAGAGGAATGAGGTTAAAGAGGAAAGAGGGGAGGAAGGAGGAAGAGGGATTGTGTAGGGTGGAAGAGAGAGAAGGAACTACATTTATGAATTTTGATGGAGAGGAGAGGTAACAGAGGAAGTATTGAAGTGTGTTATTGATGCAGTGAGGAATTCATAACCATTTGGTTATATGCTAAGTAATGACAGTGTACATCTCTACATACATTTCACATTCATCTGCCAAAGATGTACTGTACTTAGTTTAAATCTGAGTTTAAGACCTGTACTAGATGATATTGTGCCATCACAATTTGTTCGGAAGCCACTGACAATGAACTTTTCAGTGAAGTAGGAAACATCTTGTGTCCAGCAGTTAAACCTCTGAAATCTAAAGCTATAATATGTAACTATTCCACATTAACATGTCTGAAAACAACTAGACATTGGTTATATATTTTGTTGAGTTGTGTACTTACATTATGCTAAATGTTTCCAACAATTTACAAACCCAGAGAAATCCATAATGTTTATCAGGTAACGGTCTGGATATGGATAAGACGTTGGCGTTGTGGTTGTCCACCGGAAACTGTCATAAATTGAGTTTTATTCAGTTTTAAGACATTTTTATGAGAAACTTTTTAGATCTTGGTTGATTTTAAATATATCTTTTAACCGGATGAAGGATTTTAGTCATCGGATCTTAAAACATGAAATCTTTAATGGAATTTCACCAAAATTATAGCAAAATTTCTATAAATTCTGTAAAACTGTAACAATAATTGCTCTTTTACAGTTTATATAGTTTTTTGTACATTTTTCACTTGAACACTCAACTTGAAAACACACTGAACCGCATTCTGACAACTAAATCTATAATCATCGTCTTAACCAGGTTATTGTCAGCTTTTTGTAATAATCCAATGTTTTACATGTTATACACACATAAAACCCTGTTCCTTTCATCTTTATGTAACTCATCTTACACTAAATTTTAAATCAAAATCAGACAGCTCTTCCAGCGACTGCTAATTTCTGTCATGAAGGCACTGAAGAGGAATTTGTACATCGTGAGACAATCAGGTTTCCTGGAGGCTTTTTCAAGATAAAGTTTTAAATCAATACTCTCAGCTCAACCGTGCATGAATCCTCATAGCTTCCTTTATGTCTCATCCCTCTCCTGTGGGTCATGATGTCGCTGCCACAGGTACTGAAAACTCAATGTGAAACTGATAGTTATCAGGGAGCAGAAAAAGTCCAAAAAAATCTGTAGGTGGTCCTCTAGGTGTCAGATATTTTTTTGATACCCCTGTACCGGATGTGGAGCCAATTTGGACTTGAAACATTGTGCTTTTTCTAAATGCAATAAAGGTAAACATACATTGATTAAGTTATATTTTTGAGCTCAGAAATTATTGCATATATAACACATAACTTCAAACAGCCTTTTCCTTCAAACTCAATTCAGGATCTTTTCAAAACTGTCAACTATCATGACAAAAAACTGAAAAACCTGAAAGAAAAAATTGATGCTTTAGTATTCATATAAAACTTTCTGTGTTGATTCTAAAACAAACCTTTCATTTATTTTTTTACATTTTTATTTTATGAAAAGTAACAAGCTTTCTGTCCTTTCCACTTATTTCTGTAAGTTAAACACTAAAAACTATTTCAATCTATTGTCGGTTTACAAAAAAAATCAATCACACTGTTTGAGCACACAAAGAAAAAAATTAGTTTTTGTTGTGGCAAGGTCAAGGAGTGACATTTCTATAAGTTGTCTATGGTTGAAAAACACACTACCAAAAAAGTTATATTGTACACACTGAACATGCACACAAACACTTGAACACATACATACACACACATAAACTCTAACAGGCCTTCAGTGAGTAAGATTTGCTCCTTGGCAGCAGATGAATGACACACAAACTGACACCCAGACACACACTCCCTCCTCTCTTGCAGCCTTCCTACTGATCATCACACACTTGGTTGGGCCAGGAGAAAGCCAGTACGTGTGCGTGCTTGAGTGTGTCCATATTATGACACAAGTGATTATCTTAGCATGTGTGATTTGACGTATTATATGCCCGCTCTGTTGTTGGTGTGTGTGCGCGCGTGAATGTGTGTTTTACTTGCACTTGACTAGCCATCTATGTGAAATGAGTGCAAATGTGCCACTGAGGTGTGAGTGTGTTTGTATGCATTGTGCCTGTATGCTCTGCCAGCCTCTGTGCTTGTTTGTGTGTGTGTGGCCTTGGTTGGTCTTACAAGTGCCGGGGCAGTAAGCTTGTGTACACTGGTGAGAGAGCGACAGAAAGAGAAAGAAACAGTGAGAAAGCAAGAAAGACAGAGAGTAGGGGGTCTCTGGGGGTTAATAGTGCTACATGATTACGGTCCGTTGTAGGTCAACCTGTTGTTCTCTTCCTCTCTCTCTCTCTCTCTGTATCTCTCTCTCTCTCTTCCTCTGCCTTTCCCTCCATTCCTCCCTCTCCCTGGCTTGCACCTGCCTACTCCGCCCCGGCATTGTGCCGCTGTGAAAACGTTTAACCGATGCTGAATGAACCAGCCACCCCACCGTCCCTCCCTTCCTCCCTCGCCATTCCCTTCAGTGTTAGAGAACTAGCAGGGGTGGGGGTAGGGGGGGTGAGGCAGGATATGGAGAGATGGAGAGAATGGGGCAGAGGGGCAACAAAGGGCACATTCTCCCCTCCCCTGCATACTTTGCCCCACTTCATTCTGGCCCAGCCCAGAGCAGAGGGCTTTGTTTCCGGGACAAGGCAGAAATATGGCTGATCGCTCCGCTCCTCTAAAGTGAGTATCACAGTATGGGAGAGGGGTGGAAGGGCAGAGGAGAGGAGAGCTGGCATGAAGACGTAGTGGAGATCTGAAAGGTATGAACATGATGTTCACTGCTTGACAGGTCACAAATCCCTCATTACCTAAAACGTTTGCTATAACCTTCCCACAAATGCAGGGCCTTCTGCTATGCTGGAGTGGGGGCACGGCGAGGTGATTGGGTGAAGTTCTGGATTGAGCCCAGTAAGCCTCTCACCTGAGGTAAGTTTATGTCATGGAAACAAGTGCTCAAATTTAGTAGCATATTCCTCTGACATCATCAAACTCCTGGAGCAGATGAGACATTTGGATGAATTACAACATGTACAATAACATCAAGACTGACATCACAGGCCAGTGATAATATGATGTATAGTATGTCTAGATTTTGCTCCATGTGACTCACTCTGACTCTTAGTAACTCCTTGACAACTTTATTAAAAGTATAATCCAGCTTCACACTTATTAGTGGGTGTAGTTTTATGGCAAGACAGGAAAACATGATGATTAATTGTCACGCCCTATAAAGTGCTCGTGACAATCTCACCCTCAAAGTATGACAGAGATAAAATAACAAATAACTGACATACAGTGTCTGCAGCTGCTTCTTTTCATCTGCCAGTGATGAGCTTGTTGTCCCCTGCTGCCCCCTACAATTCTCTCTTTGTGCAGTTGGTCCGACCAACCCGTAGGAGTCGCCGGTGTGGTGATAAGGACATGATCCCGCACTGGCTTCCCACATGCAAAAACCAGTTTTCGATGGAACCCGCGTTAGAACCAGGTAGGAACTTTTTCCCTGCACCACCCTTGCATCCCTGACTTGTAATATCAGTGTAAGCGTGAATCAGGGAGACACAGATATTAGCTTTAATAGGCAATAAAGAAAGTTACCTGTATCTCAAGTACATTATTTGGTAGTGTGTGTGTTTGTTTGTGTGCTGGTTAACTTAGTTCCCGCTGAGTTCACTGTTAGTTCATGCCCACCACTTAAATTAAACACCAATGACAAAATTATTCTTTTACAGATGACTACTTTGTAAACTAGAATTACAGCTATCATGACCTTTTCTCAGTACACTTTTCAGGCCAAGATGTCCTATTAAGTCACAACTTTGCTGATTTTCGCCAGCATTGTAGCATCACAATGTGGGTAGTATCTGCAAATAAATAATGTTTAACCTCCTGCACCCAGAGCTCCCCGCTCATTTGTTGGCAAATGTCCGCTGGGTGACGCAAAACATGTCATCCAACTGACAATTGAGATCTGCCTTAGACTACAAACTGTTTCCTAATTTTCAGTAGTGGTGCCTTCAAGGACGGTAAAATGTGGGTCTCCCAAAACATTCCCACCTACCATGTTACACTCGCAACAGGGAAAAGCAGAGAATAAAATATCATACTACTAAATACTTTAAAGTATCAGTACATTTGGAAGAAAACTAGTTTCATGATACAAGCCAGAATATCGCGCTGTGGAATCAGATACAACAGAGTCTGGAAGAGGAAGCAACCACCGAACTAGAGCGACGTTAATGTTACAGCCGCAGCTAAGCTAAGCTAAGCTGTTAAGTTTATCCCTGATTCATCCAGAAGAACTGAATCTAACACAGAAAAACAACTAGCTTTCCAATATAATGTCAGAGCAGAGATGTGGCCAAATATAGTGCTGTGGAATCACAAAAAACAGAATTTGGAGGAAGAAGCGACCACGGGAGCTGTAACAGCATCAGCGAGAGAAACACGCCTGCAGCCAGGAAGATGGCTGCACCATCGACCGGTGACCAGTGAGGATGGTCAGAAAGAATGGAGACAAACTGAAAACTCCATGCTGCAACAAACTTTGCAGTGCTTTGGTAAACCTGAATGTGTTTTCTGACAGAATAATATATCAGACTTTGCCAATTATGAATACAGAACAGCACCTGTAACTTGTGGCTGCATCCAGCGGCACTGTGCAGCATCCGGTAAGTTTGCATTGATCCACATAATGTAACTGACTCCAGTGCACCATGATGATGATATATCCAGACTCAATGTCTCTGCTAACTTTGTCTTTGGTGCTCTGCTGGACATAAACACACCATCAGTCGAGTCTGATTGGACGGGATGTGCGCAATGCATTCTGGTTGTTGTAGGATTCTCCCTTAAGAGCGATACGGGGAATCTACAAACTTTTTCTCAGTTTTCTCTAGTCATAGGGCACAAATTTCAAAAATAATTGCACATCTTTACTACATAAGTGACCTAGTTTTAAGAAATTATCATATTCACAGTGGTGAAGTTTCCCTTTAAGAACATCCCAGTCTTGCCGGTAAAGATTACAACTGTAATGGCTTGAAGAATTCCCAGTGGATGTTTCCTCCAAAGTTGAAGTGAAAATTAAGCCCTTGTTGAACAACTAGAAACATCACATTAAGGCATTATTGTCTCTTCATTTCTCAGTTTCCCTCAAGTGTAAAAACTGGCAACTCGTTTGTTCTTTGAGTGGGTTGTTAAAAGGAAATCTGGGAAATTACAAACAAAACGGCATAAATGAAGCACAACAACTCCTGGAATGCACACACAGAAATTACAACATATATATACTTAACTGTATGTTTAACGTTCTAAAATGTTATTTAACGGATGAATACTTTAAATGTATTTTGCAAGAAACATTTCAGCCACCAGTTACAGTTTTTACAACATTTAAAATGCAGTTTATGTCATAAGTGACTTCAGTTCAGCATTTCAACTTATCAACATTTACTGATGGAAAAAAAAACCCCACTGATAAATGTTTAATATCCAGTGTTAAACATGTTGCTACACTTTTTGTATTTGCTCAACTTGTGTTGTCGCTATAATACCTTATCAGGATTTCGGCAAAACAGAAAAGTTTGGTAACATTTAAAGTGAAAAGATGTGAATAATTTGGTATCTGAGAAAAACTGAAGCCGAGGCTGGTTATGTTTCCATTGTTCAGTGTCAGCTCTTGGCTCATTATTGTGGGGAAATGTATTTCATAACATAGTTTTCTCCCAGACCTTCGTAGCTTTCTCACCAATAGTCCTCTGATATGGAAGAGAAAAAAAAAACATATTATTTCAATACTGTATTCATTTTGCATTAAACAAGGCACATTCATTCAAGACATATTTTCAGTCTGTCTCTCTCACACAAATATCCACAGACACACACACATGCGAACATATCCATAGAGCGAGGCTGAAAAAACAATTACAGTTTCTCATTAAGGCACTCCTAATCCCTTTATGCAAAACACAGTTACACAAGTACACACAATGAGGAGAAAAAGAGAATGAGGGAGGGGAGGAAAGAGGAGGGAGAGTGAAGAAAAAATGTAGCGCAAATGCGAGGAGAATAATTACATATATCATGAAGCCGTCCCTTTTATTTCGGATGTCACTTCTGATGTCACTGGCCGGCTTTGGCGCTAATTTGAATTCAGACCTTTATCAGTCGCCGGCAGCAGATTTTGAGTGACAGCGCCACCAAACGCCTCTCGCCAGCCGTCCTATTGATTTCTCTAAATCCCCAACAATAGCATTTGCATGCTTGTTTCTGTTATAATACAGATATGCCGTTTCGGAAATTAAAGAGCGGCAGGCAGACCAGAGGTAACTAATTGTGTGCCTGTGTAATGAGTGCAGTTTCAATTTGATATAACCCACAGCTTTTCCCCTCGCAGGCCCGCGCTAAGTACTTTCAAGTCTTTGTGGGGAAATAATTGATTTTTTGTGCTTTGGGCACAGGGAAAACTATTATGATCTTTTTGAATAATGGCAGCGGGAGGAAAGGCACGTTGAACGATTTAAATTGGTATTAGAGGAGAGGAAGGAAGGAAAGAAGGGCTTGGTGACGGGCGGAGGACTGATAGCGTAGCGGAGTCCTGGATTTGACTGACAGTCGGCAAATGGCTCCCGGTTTGTTGATTACTCATTCTCTTAAGGTGGAAGTGGGGCGATGTGAGGTGTCGTTATGGCAGTAAGGAAGGCCGCATTGAGCCTGACTGGCTGGATTGTTGGCTCGGGAAAAGGACAAGATGGAGGGATGGTGAGAGGAGGGCGGTCAGGGTGGTCTGGCTAGCTAACGATGCCAGGGGCCTGTTAGCGGGCCAAAACAGTGGGTGAATGAAAAGCGCACAGGGTGGGGTTGGCACGTTGTCATTTAGCTTCAGGGTGCTTGTTTGTGTGTGTGTGTGTGTTTTTTTGAACGGGATGTTGAAAATAAAAAGTCAGTGTGCAAAGTCATAGAAAATGCAGCTGTTGATGGTTTTAAACCTGTGCTGTGCATGTGTGTGTGTGTGTGTGTGTGTGCAGATGCATTACAGTATGTGTGTCTGTTTGCACCACATGCCAACCAGTCTGATTTATTGGAGGGAAATGTGATTATTCTGGATATCAGTGAGCCATGCTGTCCTTCTCTCTCATGACTGAGAAATCCTTTTTTTTCCTCCTCTCTCCCTGCTCTCTCTTTCTCTCTTCTCTCCTGAGGCTTTGTTTCCTTTGTAACAAAAGCGGGGTTTCTTAGTTAATTCGGCATGTTCAAATTTCACACTCTTAATTGTACGCAGAGATAAACAGGTTTTTCCATTGTGGACGAGGGAGCCGGTGGGAGAGGGAGCGGGGGGCTACCGGCTTTGCTCTCCTGTTGTCGTTTTACATGGTGGAGGGTAACAACCGTGCCATGTTCTCTTGTCCTTTGAAGCCCACTGGTTCCCCATTAAAATTACAGCGACCGTTTTCAATGGCGTTATCCAATACTCGAGGCTTCTGAGTGACAGCCACGTACAAAAGGAAAAGAGGAGACTGGTTTGGGAAGGCATACTGTCACCATACAATCTTGTGAACCAGACACACCACCATACCACCTACATCAAATACGAGGAGAACATGTGTACAACACTCTCACATGTCACATGTATTCCTGTAATACAAGGTACAGTGATGTGTTTGTTTATGGCAATTACATTACTCATTGCAGCTTATGTTGTATTCTTGGTGGGCTACATTTCAAAGTGACACAAATATTTCACAAAGTGACAATATAGGAGGCATTATAAGTAAATAGCCCTTAGCTTTTTCTAGAAAAATGTAAGAATAAAAGTAGAATTACTGTTATAGAACTCTACAACAACCAAAAGTGTATTTTTATTTTTAAATGTTTGACTTGAGTTTTTGAATTTTCAATGTCATGTAATACAATGAATAAAAGAAGAAATATTTCCTTATTTGGTTTAAAATATGTAATTTTAGTGAAGATAGCCTCAAAAATGGAAACATTACATTCAAGATAATTTATGTTATAGTTTCTAAACCTGACCTACCTGCCATTTTTCACATGTAAAAACACATCAATCACATTCAAATACAAAAAACACTCAATCTTGACCGTTATTTTGGATGTGGTCAATCTTATTTACAGTTAAACTCTTGATGTGAAAAGCAAACACAAGAGATCTCTAATTAATACCGTAGTTAGCTCTTTGAATGAATAAACCTGCTGGGTATTGATTTTTGGATCTGTGAGGTTGTCTGTGCAATTACACAGCGTCTTTTCAGGGCTGCATGAATTCCAATATCATATCTGCACATGGTAAGCTGGGAGAAAAGACAGCATGGGGGAAGAGAAGAGAAGAAAGAAATACAGGGAGAGGAAAGATGATCACCCTGGGCGCAGAGGCTGCAGCAGCTGCATGCAGGTTGCTGTGCTTTGCCCTGTCGCATCTCCTGTCAATACAGCCCAGATGTGATGGCTTAATACTGTTAGTGCAGGCTTAGCAAGGTGTGGTGTGACACTGAGTGTGTGTCTTTGGGATGTTTGTTTGTTTGTGTGTGTGTGTGTGTGTGTGTGTGTGTGTGAGTGGTCAGCTCATGCAAACAGAAAGGCAGTGTGTGTGCTGAATGGTCCCCAGCCACCTTGTGTATCTCCCCAGTCAACACAAACACACACACAACACACACACACACACACATACACACACACACACACATGAAAACACATCAAGTCAAGGCCCTCTGTATTGTGCTAGTCATATTGTTTGTTGTGACCCTCTGACAAGAGAAGGCAGGCAGGTCTGAGAAGCAACAGAAACCAGAACAAAATAGGATTACAAACACAACTAATTTAGGTTGCCTTTAATCAATGACTACATTTGATATATTTGATATATTTTCATATAAAATTGCAAAAAAGAAAGCTGTAAAAATGAAAATACTTAAATAAATAAAAAACAGGTAACAAGTTGAATATAGACTGTTTTCTGTTCACATAAATACTAAAGATAAGTGTTCTGTGCTTTCCAAAGTTTTGAAAAAAAAAAAAAACAGCTCCACTACTGAGCCAACTCAAATGAAAGAAATGTTTTTGTGTTTAAAATAATATTATTTCAATAATGAAAAATTGCCTTAAAGTGTTTTAAATAACATTTACTTTAGCAATACAATATCATTCCACGCGCCTCTGTGTGTGTGTTGTTTCCATTCAATAAGTCCATTGTTTGAAATCCCCTGATGTTTTCCTACAAGGTGCTGCATGCAATTAAAAAAAAATCAAACTCAGAAATGCCATTAATGTGTGTCTCCTTCTACAAACCCAGTGGCTCATAAACCAAAGAGATGCTGTCAGCCTGAGGGTGTTTGTGACAGTTAGCAGTATTAGAAAATTGTGTTTATTTTCACTTGACGGTCTATTCAACTGTACTGACACCGCTGAAACGAGGCTGCTTTACTCAAAGGCAAAGTTATTGTGATGATAGTCTCAAACCACTGAGACAATGGTTAGATTTTCTGTAATTTGAGATGGAGTCAAGTGAAATTACATTAAGTAAATAAATAAAATTGCATAGTATGCACAAAATTACTGTGGTTATGAGCAATGTTTTGGCCAGTGTATGTGGCCATGGGAGAGACATCTGCATTTGCTTTTATAAATATGACAAAATAATGACATATTTCTCAAACACTCTAGTTCTTTCTGATTTCAAAATACTGCCTGGCAATGCCATGTGCATATATCATCTAAGTGTTAAGATATCAGCATAACCGGAGTGTGTGTATGGCTTGCAATACGTACATCCCAGAGTGTGCAATACAGAATGAGCCACTTCAGAGTGTACACACACACTGCTCAGAGCACTTGGCCTCTCTTTCTATCCCTCTCTCTTTCTCCCTCACCCACTTCTCACCCTCTTTCCATCAGTCTCTCTCTGTTTGTCCCTCTCTTTCTAAATGAACCCCCTCGTGCTCATTCCATCTCCCTCCATCCTCCTCTCTCCCTCCTTCCCTCTCTCAGGGAAGCGGCGGTGGTTAATTTAGTTGGTCATAACTAATAGCAGCTAATCTGCGGGCGGGAGTCTGCCGAGGATATTGGACAGTGTCGAGGTTAATCGCAGCCCGCCCGGTTAGCCAAGGCAGACAAGAGGAGGAGAGGGGAGGAGGGTGGAAGAGGAAGAGGTGGAGGAGGAGGAGGAGGAGGAGGAGGAGGAGGAGGGCTTAATTCCACCGAAGGCAAATGGCATGCTGGTTTTTATCTGGGCCCCTGATAAGGGAGCGCTAATACACCGAGGAGAATGGATGCTCAAGGGCCGGGTTCTCCTTATCAGCAAACTTTACAACAGGAGCCCCGGACTAACGGCGCAACCCCCACGCCGCGCACAATAAGCACCTCATTTCACCTCTCAAGCAGAACTATCACCACACCACCACCCACTACCCACCCGCCCCTCTCGTACGCTTGCATGCGCGTACACACTTACACACACGTACGCCGCATCCTCTCCACTTCACTTTTCCTGGTCGCCAACCCCACCCACCACCACCACCACCACCACCACCACCTCCTCCTCCACCGCCGCCATCCCATCAAGCCACAGAACACACACATTTAGCTGGACACACACACTTGCACACACGCTTACATACGCACCGCTTCCCTCCCTCCGTCTCTCTGCAGCCCAGAGCAGGCAGCCACCAGGAATGGGGGAGTATTATGAGCGTGGGCTAATTGGAAGATCACTCTAATGCATTAAGAGATAAAATAGTTTGGCTGCGGGCCTAGAGGCAGGATCAGAACAACATTGGAGGAAGCTATCTGGCCCTGTCACACATTCGCAGATTTCCATACTAACGCAGCGAGAGCAATTACCCCAAACACAGAGCTCTGTTGGCGCTACAACACACTCCCTGCCAGTACCACGGCCCCAGGAAATTAGAGGAGGTGTGTGTGTGTGTGTGTGTGTGTGTGTGTGTGAGTGTGTCTGTGAATAAGCTTGGGCAAGGGAGGAAATTGGCTTAGTGTTGTTTGATTGTGTATTTGTTTTCTGGGAAAAAGAGGGAGGAATTGGCTTTAGGATGAGTTTGGGTTTTACAGGGTGGCCTTGGGTGTGTCGTCGAGGGAGAGAGAACGGGAGAGCGGGAAAGAGCGAGATAGACACACATCCACCAAAACAAAGATATTAAGACAGTAGGCTAATCAACATGGCTAATAGGGGAACAGGCATCTGCTTGCTTACACCCTGTCTGTGTTGTTTCTCACATGCTAATCACTGTTTGTTATCACCGTCAGTGGGAGGTGTGCGTATTTGTGTGTGAGTGTGAGTGTGTGTTTCTGTGTATTTAGCTGATTTCTCTGTTGACTGCTCTTTGACAATATCATCCTCTGTGTTCTTTGCCTTTTAAAATGAGGTCCATCCTGTTCAAACTGAATGGCTGTGACGTTACTTTGTGTGTGTGGAAATGTGTTTAAGTGAAATGCTTCAAACTTCACAAGTTGAGGAACATTTCTTTGTTAACTGGTATATACCTTGTTACACTCCTAACACATAAACGAGGAGTACAGATAAAGAAGATGCTAAAAATACATCCTAGATACTTTGCATCATAGAATTATTTCTGTCTTGGGCTATTTTTTTTAAGTGGGAAGCAATTTTATTATCTCAAAATGTAAATAATTTGTGGTGCAATTCAAAACGTATTGTATTTTGTAGGAGAAACTATGTTAACGTTGCTTGCCTCACAACTAGAGTTGTGAGGCACAGTTACCTTTTTCTCTTTAAGGACCCAGTGTCTCTCCACTCCCATGGCACCTGTAGGCGTGAGCAGCAGGTGTAACAAGTAGGTGCTCCTGGAAACTCAAAGTCTGCCTGGTGGGTCTTGTTCAGATTGAGTCTGTGCTGGCATCCGCCCGTAGGCAGAAACAAGGACTCCCCTGACTCTCCTCAACTAAATGGATAACAGGTCACGGCTGGAAAAAGAAGGTGCTTACAGTCAGAGCGATTTCATACCTTAACCGAGACAAGGCCGTTTAGGCACCAAGGCGCACATTTACACACAAACACACAAGGAGGTCTTCGTAGATCCTCGCTGTAGGGTGGGACAGACAACAGCCCTTAGCGTCCTCAACCATTGTTGTCTATGATTTGCCGTTAAATCCAATTTATCGCTGTTATGGAAATGCATCTCTACCCTCTGGCACATAAGGTTGGGTTTATTCCACCTAACCCCTCCATTTATCCATCCCTCATCCCCTTGTTCATTTGCTACGGTGGCACGGCTTAGGTTAATGCAACATGCCTGGGGATACAGTACAATATAATACTTACATTCTATGCACTGTATTTGCTGGACGTATGATCAATAGTGCGGTTAGATAAAACTATAAACGTGCATTGCTTTTAAAAGATCCATTCACCCAGTTTACAAAAAAAAAAAATATTTGGAGGCATTCATCTTGCAGTATCTAGCTATGGAGATAACTTTGATTTTATTTGCCCAACTATTGAGCTTTCTGCCTCCACTCCAGTAAAATGGAGTTGAATTAAAAATTACATTTAAAAAAATTCAACATTTCTTCTCAGAATCAGTGTCCTTGTTATTCTGGATAATCCACAGACCTCACTGTGAAAAGCTTCCACTGGTTTCTGCTGAAGAAAGAGTCTCTATGAAAACTAATGGGGAACTGACAGAATTTTTTTTCAATGCTGTTAGCACCACAAATGAAATTCCATTCGTTTCCATTATATTGAGGTGGCGGGAGAGATTCCAGAGACAGATATCTCAAAAACTGAACAAATGAAACTAAAACTATCAGCCGGCAAGATACTTCTAGACACAAGTGAGAAAATATGTGTTTTATAATGTGGGTAAACTGACCCTTCAAATGCAGACAATGAGTTAAACAGCGGTCACCACACATTTACCTCGGCACCCATTCTCTTGTGTAGCACAAAAAGGGAGACAGGCCACAAATAATCTTCAAAAATGAAGATAAACCACTAACACAAACATATACACACCAACGGATGCACAAACACATACACTTGCACTTTCCAGAAATCCGACATGGAGACAGACGGTGTCATGTGACGGTGTATGTTTTTCCTCCACCCCCTGTGCAGTTTGCTAATTGCTCACAGGGTGATATGTAACAACTCGAGCAACTCCCGTCGCAGTTTTCATTTCAACGGGGGTAAACAAAGGCTCGCTCTGTGGATGTGGGGAGGAGCTGTGTGTGTGTGCTACATTAGTGTGTGTCTGTATCATTGGATGTGTATGCATGTGCGGGGGGTGTGGGCATGATTGTGTGCGCGCGCGTGTGTGTGTGTGTGTCTGTGTTAGTAGATGCTGAGGTGTATGATGAGATGCATCCTAAGACAATAAATATTCATTATCACACACACAGACACACAAGCCACGGGCACTTGGGTTGTTTTCCGCTATGCAAGGCGATTGGTTCCAGGTGTCAGTGAAAGGCAGCGAATGGCAGCGAGGCCAAGATGTCTGAGATAGCTGCCATCTGAGCAGGGGATTTCAAAGTGTTAGGATGCGCTGTTACACTCCTAACACTCCATCTGTCTGTCTGGTTCACATACACCTGCGCAAGGATACATACACACACCCACGAACACACATCAGATCAATACAGAGTAGGAAGATGACACTGAGATGCTCAATGTGAGGCCAAGAGCCTTTCTATCTGTCTGTATTTGCTCCAACCTCTCCTCTCCTCTCCTCTCCTCTCCTCTCCTCTCCTCTCCTCTCCTTTCCTCTCACCTGTCTACTCCCTTCTCTTCTCCCCCCTCTCCTTGGCTGGCCTCTGCAATCTTCTCTTCAAACAGTCCACCGTGGAGCATTGTCTCACCTCCACTTGTCTCCTCCACCGCTTCCTCCCCCCCAATTCTCTCTTCCTCTGCTCTCCAGCCGTCCCCTCCCTCCTCATTGTCCCTGTGAAACAATTGGCAGATGTAACATTTAATTACGGCGGTATCTGCTCAGGCGCTGTTGAGGCAGAGCGAACCTAACGCCACTCAGAGCAAAGGAGGAGTTGCATTACAATTCGCCGTGAAGTGATTTATTCGCCGAACAAGGTGGGAAGGAGGAGGGGGGCGAGAACCAAACAGAAAAGGTAATTTCTCGATACTCGCTACAAAAAGGTCAAATGCTTTTTAATGACTGTGTTTTCTGATAATGCAGAATGGAGTACGGCGGCGACTACAGTCACGGCAGTGCTGGTGTGGGGGAAGTGGGCCCGGCAATAATAAAGTTGCAGATTGGTATCACATTGCGTCGTTTTAATGGAGTCTTGTGGCTGAGGACTTCATTTGCAGCAGCATTCGGCCCTCGCCTCGCCGCGACTGTCACCGTGTGTGATTTCTCTATTGCAGGCAGGGCCTGTCGTTGTTGTTTGCCCTCAATGCGAGCCAATTTTAAAAGAGCAAATTAAGTGTGGCCCATTAAATGTTGCCTTTCACACAGTCATCGGGGGTTATTGAATGGTGATTAAAACAAGAGAGAAGATATGACTGTGTGAGCAAACTGAAACAGCCACGTAGCTCTGATACCTGGCATGCACGGAGGGCAGGGAGGAGAGAACAGGGAAGTGAATAAAAAGAGAAAGGAACTGATAAGGACAGAAGGGGCGGAGTTAATTAATGAAGACGACAGCCATACAGTACACAGAGAAGACATCCAGCATATTACAATAGTCAAACTAATTTATATTCCGAGGCCCTTCACAGAAAGGTCAAATATTGTGCCAGTCTAGCTCCTTTTGCAGTATTTTTAAAGTAGCTAGTGCCCTCCACACTTTTATAATAACTTCTAATATCAGTTCATTTCTTATTTGTTGTATCATTTTTCTTATTAGTTATTAAATACACCAGTATCTCCCATGGATTCAGCAGTGGTAAGCTACTGAAAGAAGAAAACAAGAACTACCAGATAAGTAAGAAGAAAATATGTTGCAGTCAGTCTTGATATTAAGCACAGTTTTTTTTTTATCATAATAAGGAAGCAGAGGCCAATTTTGAGCAATTTCTGACACATGTATTATCTAAACATTGGGGAGCACTGCCTACCAATATATAGAAAAAGGGGGATGGAGATTTATTTATCTTCATTATGGTCTTCAGATATGATTGTAATGTTTGGCTGCAAGCTACATTTTGCATCAAATCATTGCTATTTAGAGCAAAATGATCCTTTAAATTCTCCAGCATGGGGTCATACCGTGTGTGAGTTGACAGCCATATTGTTTCTGTGGTGTGATTTGACAGCTTTAAATGTAGAGCAGGTTACCTGGTGCATGTGTGTTAATGCACGACCCACAAAACATTTTTACTAATCCCTAAAGATATTTTGAAATTGACTTCATAAGCTTATGCTTATGCAGTTAAAGTGTAAGGCCACTTAGAGTTTCACTAACACTAATGCTATGCATGCACAAAAGCCTTTTAAAATTGATGTGGTTTTAATTATAGCTTTGCCTATATGCAGCAGCAGCTTGGTCCATATTTGTACTGAATGTGGCTCCAGGTCCGCTGGAGTTATCAGTCTATTGCTCCCCCCCTTATCCACACCCAAGTCCTGTTTTGAAAATTACATAATTCGCCTTATTAATGAGTGTGAATTGTACTCGACAATTAGAGATGGGTGGAAAATGTTAAGTTGGGTGTAGAGAGAAATGCTTCCAATTACACGGCGACACGGGGCCTTGTACCTTCCCAGCCTCCACTGCCGGTAATTAAATCCACAAGCTTCTTAACGAGGCAGCCATGAAATAAGAGTTGAAGGGTTAATGCGACTATCATTTCTCCCCGCAGAACGACTCCACGAGGCGCGCGCACACGCACGCACACACACACACACACACACACACACACA
This sequence comes from Thunnus thynnus, assembly GCF_963924715.1. Classification (NCBI taxonomy): domain Eukaryota; kingdom Metazoa; phylum Chordata; class Actinopteri; order Scombriformes; family Scombridae; genus Thunnus; species Thunnus thynnus. The sequence continues at coordinate 21,565,918 of NC_089530.1, read as the reverse complement.
CACACACACACACACACACACACACACAAACACACATATTAGCATAAATATCTACTGCAAAAATACAGAGCAACCTCATTCTTTGGTCTTACCTTATACTGTTCTCATGTGGATTATTTGCAGTCATTTTTTTTAATTAGGAAAAAATGCACAGTTAAAGCAGGACTTTTCTTTTTTTTTTTTTTTTTTTTTTTGGTAACAGCATAACCGGACTGAATATTTACCCCCAGTATCACAATGTTTCTCCTCCTCTTCTGTCTGTTACCTCTAAAACGGGAAGCTTTCTCGGGTCTCCTCCCATCCCCTCTGATTCTGTCATTGTTCACAACAAGGTTTTCCCATTCTGTCTAAGTAGCCCGGGCTACAACATGTTAGCCTAACTCTGACAATTGCGAGGCAAAATTATGCCACTGAGGAACAATACAAGCCAGGGGAGTGTGTAAGGGAACTGCTGCTGCCTCTCTGTGTTTGCCGGCGGAGAAAATAGAGAATAGACCGTCACTGCAAGGCCACTCTTTTTATTTTCGACATTGGTCAAAAAGAATAAACATTGATAAGGGGGGTATGTGGAAATAACTGTGAAAGGATTGGAAAAGTAGTTTGTAACATGAGGCCCATGCATCCATGCATGTAGGTGTACACACCTTTTTGACAAGCTATAGGCTAACACATAGCCTAATGTATTACCACGACAATATGTCAAGCTGCATAAATCCGTGTTATTACAATATCTGCTTCTGCTATTAGTTCAAATGAAAGGCTGTGATTTAGATACAGAGGCTTTCTCATAGGAGCCCGCATATTTTTCTTGTATTATTATTTTATTTCTCGGCCCAGTGACATCTGAGAGAGAGAGCACGGTCCTGGCTATTTGATAATTTTGTTAACTTTTCACCTCCGTTCAATATCCTGTCACGGCGGCTGAAGGCTGTGCTTGCCTTGTGCCATTATCAGCAGCAGCCCGTGACTTATTGTAATGGTTCCCTTCAATCACGGGAGGATGTATTTGAATTCATAATAGCGGCAGAATCTGCGTCTAATCTGCAGCTCGAGCCGGGGAGCGCGCGCGGAGCCGCAGTGTGCGGTCACCCGCGCTAATGGAGGGAGCCTCTCTCTACTGACAGACAGAGCTCTCTGTGTGTGTGTGTGTGTGTGTGTGTGTGTGTGTGTGTGTGTGTGTGTGTGTGTGTCTTTTTTTTCCTTCTTAAAAGTGAAATTAATCTGATAATAGGTTGACTCTATTTGTTTTAGGAAAAATATGTATTGTAAGGGGTCATTAAATTGACATATATAGAGTAGAAATATATTATAATATCAGTTGTTGAGGGGGGAAACTGGCAAGACCGCTCTGGGGGAAATTAACCTCTCCAAAAGCAGAATAAGATATTTAAGATTCAGTAACTGACATGTAATAATTGCTATTTTCGCAGTGCGTGTCAGTGGCGCACAATGCATATTCCCATAAGGAACTGGGAGCTTTTTTTTTTCCCTGACATGTTTGAAACTTAAACATTTTTTTCTCCATCATATAAGGCCTGTGCTGGCGCCTAAAGATAGTTGCATAATCCGCTGACACAATGACTTTCCCATTATTATGTTTGGCCCCTAATCCTCCGCTTCAGGAGAGGTCAAATCTCCCAAATTCTCCGGTCGCGGCCTTTTACGGTGCGCCGCCAATTATTGATACCTTATTCCAATAGGCGATGGGTTTCATTTGTATTTCATTCATCGCGAAATGACCTCAAAATGTGTCAAAGAGCTGACATTGTTGAAAACCAACGATGTGGGGAAACCTCATCATTGCGCCGGCCCTGCAGCTCCTCTCGTCCAATAATTAAAACACTGTTAAAATATCAATGTCCCGCGAGAAATGAACACACTTCTCCTCAAAAATGGGCCACGGACATAAAAGATATATGAGTCTGTTCACGCTTTTATAATTCAGTGAAAGAAATGGAGTCTGTTCATGGTAATGTGATTTAAGGTATTGCATGCTTCTAATTTCCGTGGCCTTGAATATATCCCCGGTATTCGACCTGCATTGAAAATGACCTTCTGTGGCTGTAACTCTGGCACAGTGACACTGCTTTTTAATTCTAATGTTGCTCTGTAATATTCCATTCACACTCATCTAGTGGAACAAACAGGTAAATGATGTTTTAGGCTACATGTCGCCTGCTGGATGGTTTCATATCTTTGTGTTGTATTAAGGAAGGCCCGTGGTAAGGCATCCCTGGTTCAACACACATACACACACACACCTTATTACACGATATGGTTTCATTACCTTTGTTTGTTTTGTCGACCTGTAAACAGTGGAGGCTGATCTGGTATCTGTAGCTTGCAGCCTTGCCTGGGCCAGACACAAACACATTCCTTTTAATGAGGCTACAGAATTGCCTGCACAGTCCTCCACTCCAGACCATTAATATTGTATTGTTCATATCATGAACTCCTAGGTTACACCGAGCATGCATTTTTCATTGCGATAATCCTTAATTATTTTTATGCACCCTTAATCTTTCATATAGTTTCAGTGTTTTGCTTAAATATTTAATGGCATGATGATGCGGCTTGTCTTTCAGGACTCGGCTTTCTCAGACGAGGGGAGAGATGGAGAAGAGGTGGTGCAGGGAAGACAGAGAGAGAGAGAGAGAGAGAGAGAGAGATGAGAAAATGGATTTTAACGCCTCTCCCAATATAAGCCTCCTCGGCACTGTCTGGTTGAGTGACTAGGCCTCCAGTGGAGACGCTGTTTTAATTCACATCAACACTGACCTCATTCAAAATAATCCTCTCTCCCTTAATCGCTTTTATTCTGGAGCTGCAACTCATTTCTTCATATTTAACAGAGGGGGAAAATAGATGACACACTAAAATGGAAATAACTTGAAATAACTTAGCAGTTAATTATGTTAAATTGTGAATATAAATAATAATAGTAATAAGCATACCATCGTTATTATTATTATTATTATTATTATTATTATTGTTGTTGTTGTTGTTGTTGTTGTTTATAATAATAATAAATAATAATAATAATAATAATAATAACTTACAAGAGCAGTTTTTAAAAATATTGAAATAAGAGGAGCATCTCCATGTATAAGAAAGTACAGCCTTTTAAAAAAAAATTGTATTTGCCCTCTTATTTAAATGTTATTAATATTTTTTTATATGAGATAGCAAATTATTTGAAAATATAGGATTGTACCGCTTTTCTAAACAGCCACTACTCAGCACAAAATCAAGCTCTTAAAACTACAAAAGGTACAATATATTTTCATATACTTACATCTTAAGATATCCACACATTTAGTCCTCACGTGTAAATAAATAAAGCTTGTTTTATGCTGATTTTTTCCTTGCATATTCAGACATTGTGAAATGGGCGTTTCCTGAACAGGAGAAAAAAAAACACCTCTGATTAAGCAATAAAGTACGCAAGCCAACATTAACCTGTCAGCTCCAGTCAGCAGCAGAGGCCCAGAGGTTAGAGAAGCAGTGTTATGATGAGTTTGAATCCCTGAACTAGCTGGAAAAATGGTTTTAAATATGAAACAAAATACATAATTTGGCGTTAATCTGCTAAAATCTATTTTCACAGACTGCATTCACATATCTATGATGTAAAAAAAATGAATATTTCTTCTGAAGAAATGAAGTAAGATAAGTTTGTCTTCTTAGGTCAAAGGTCAACCTGCAAAACAGATAATTTCTTCAGGCTGCTGATGCTGTTATGGAGTGCGAGGCATCACTGTGCCCTTGGCTTAGACGTCCTGCAGCTGAGTGGCAGATGGGCAGAGTTCTTGCTGGTTCAAAGGTCCATACTTGGATGTGTTTATCTCCACACGTAGCACGGAGGGAGTGCAGTTTAATTCAGGCATCACGCTCAGAGATCCATAATCCCATCTAGTGATATGATAGGAACTTAGATGGGATAAATCTCCACCAATACCATTAGTGATAATGTTACTGTAATAATACCTATAGTTCTGTGATTGTGTGTGTATGTTTGTGTGTGTGCGTTGTTATATATAGGGTAGTTCTAAATAATCTGGTAGATATAGCCCATGATGGTTGATAGGCTATGAGGGTGAAGCTGAAATGAATAATAGATTATGGGAAAGGGCAGGAACTGTTTCCTTATGATTAGAGATCATCTGTGAAATGAGTTCAGACAAGACAGACAATACAACATGAGACAAAACATTATTTAAGATAGATGCTGAAAAGAAAATCAGCAGCAGCGTCTTAGTTAATTCCAAAATGTGTGTGTGTATAAAAATGACTATGAATATACACGTGCCACAAAAAGACCAGCACCATTAAAAATATTTTAAAAAGTCTTGTGAGATTCTTTATTTTTTCTTATTGTCCCATGAAAATACTAAAACCATCAGTGACTTAACCTAAGAAGTATTGTTTATGTACCCAAATCTTTTATGCCATAGACCTCCAACTATTAAAACACATCAGTCACCCACACTATTGCACTGAGTGTTGCAACATGGACATTGTAGTTTATTTTGAGTCAACTTACATACACCGTCTTGCTGTAAATACTCACTAGAGCAGCTGAAAATAGTCCCCAACACAAGCACTGTTTTCTCTTGTTTGAGTTAGGTTGCTAAACATACAGCACATACTTGTTTTAGGAAATTATTAAGTCATTTTAAAAATGAAAGAATATATTCTAAGATTTATATCTTCACAAGGAAAGAATGTGATTGGAGCTGAAACAAGGTAGGTGAGTCAGAAAGTATTGAGAGATAGACTAACTTATTGTTGTTTTTTGTCTTTTTAAGGAATCTGTTGACAGTTACAAAAAATATATCACTAGTCTCATCGTTTGAGTCAGTATCATTGAAACAGGGCGTTACTTTTACAAGAAAAATCACTCTGGTCTGACAAGTTCATTTTGATGGAGTTATTGTATGACTCCCAACAAATTTGATTGCTCTCTGACACTGTTGTTATTATTATATCATTTATATTTTAAGACATAAAAGGCGAAGCTTATCCAGGTATGTTCATCTCGTTTCTCCTAATCACAATTAGAGGAAAGTCACCAGTCTGCAATAACAAAACAAGGCCGATCGTTCCCAGGGTAGCTAAGTTTTCGCCCAAAGTGAAATATAAGTCCAGGTCTGTGGTCAGTGAAAGCATCTGTCCTCTTTCCCTCTCTTGTCCTCCATCCCCTCCTCCACCCCTGCAGTACCTTCCTCTCCACACCTGTCTTATTGTCCTGAGGAGACGCTCTTATCCCCTCTTCCTGATTCACTTATGCTCTGCTTTCACTGCACTTAACTCTCATGGTGCTGATCTTTAAGACCACCCAGGTTCTCACTGTATTGGTCTCCCAGGTCATGTTTAGCTAAAGACTTCCACTGCAAAATTAGATCACAGTTTGATGTGTACTGTTGATTACTGGCATGTGAGCAAAAGTGCTGAATGGAGGACAATAATGAAGGATTTTAAACAGTAAATTCCCCTTTTATAGGTCATCGCATGTTATAGCGTGGAATAATGAGGTATATTGTATATACATCTTATCTCATTTATTGTCATCAACATTTTCACCTTCTGTATTGCTATTAAAACTATTCTACCATTTCATTTTCATTGTACAGGAACTGCTCAGCCCCAATAAAGCTTTGTGTGGAATACTCTGATGTTAACAAAGTCTGCATAGACCCTATGGAGCTCTTTAACAAGGGTGTGACAGCATCAGGAAGGAGGACAACCATTCATCCAGGGATCCAGGACCCCTGACATCCAAGTAGCATCCCCAGCCATGAAGAGCCCTTCTTGGGTCCCCCCCTGTGAATTCTGGAGGGGTAGAGTGATGAATGATTGTAGATGGGCTGCTTGTATAGTGTACAGTATGTCAAGGCAGGAGTATAAGAGGAAGCCGGGGGCACCATCTCGGAGAAAGAATGGTAAATAAAATGCACTCATAGGAAAAGGAGGAGGAGAGTGTCTTCAGTGCTAATTAGCCACCTAGCACAGGCCCTTCCTTGAAGAATACCATGATGGTAAGGACCAAGACACTCACGTATACACACTGAAGCACTGGGTTGTGTTGTGTGGGGGGTATAGCATCCTCTGAGTGTTGGGTAATTGGAGCGTTGTACCTCTAGAGAAAACTGCTGATTTCATAGGAAGTGCTAACAGGACCTTTGTGTGCCATGTTTCCCTTTTCCAGGGAGCCAGCAGGGCCAGACAGAGAGAGCGCTATGGGCCTATAGTGGGAACAGACCCAGCCATACCTGAGTGGGGCCAGCCACAGCGGTAATGAACCTCTTCACATGGCCGTTCACCCAAAAGGAAAAGAGGTGGATAAAGAAAGGAGGAATGAGAAAGAGGAGGGGGTGCAGCCTAATTTCACAGCCGGAGAATAGCAGGTGGGACAAAAGGTCTAGCTTGAGGAGCAGAGGTGGGGGGGGAGCTTTATTAGTGGTATTCTCCTGCCCCATTTACACCATCTCTCTCTTCGGCAATGGAGCACTTATCACAAGTGTACCCATCCAGCTCACCAATAGAAACAAGCAAACGCTATCCGTCAATGTTTACCATTAAGGATCTGTCATTTGCAGATCCACCATATGTGGCAGATTAATGGGACGCAGGCCTCTCTCTCCCTCTCTCTCTCTCTACTTCTCTCCCTCTCTCCAGTGTACACCTAACACATCGTGTGGCCAAACTCACTGTTATTCTGAGAAACAGAGAATGAAAACAAGCCACACAGAATGGAAACGAGTGATAGGGAGAGCGGCAAAATGACATTGTCAGCTGGAACGTAACACAAGCAGATTTTCAAAGGAGACTGAATTTCCCATTGTTCATTTAGCCACAAACTGGGAGAAAGCACAGAAACTGCAGATCAACAAACATTTCCACTGAACTGGATTACTATGAGTTCAGCATTTGTGTTTCCTGGCAAACTTGACGCTTGAGCAAAAACTTGAAAACTGGAAATGAAGTTAAGAATGTGGAATGAATATTTTTATCTTAAAACAGCCTACATTATCCTAAAAGTGAACCATCACAGATTGGGAGACTTGTGTTAATTTTCTTCATAAATTCATAATCATAAGTGCAAACAATGCGTATATGCAATAGAGCCTCAACTGACAACCCAGTCTTCCAGTAATTATACATTACAAATTTGTTTTCCTATTCATGTTATGGTCAGAAATGTGCCTGGATTATGTTCACAGGTAATGTGCTCTCAGGTGAAGGAAGTGTGTCATTTTTGCACAAAGCAACAATACTTTGACACTAGAGACCAGTGCTCCTATCCTGAGTACTGCGTCTGGTTAGGTTTAGGTAACAAAAGCACTGGCTAAGGTTGGCGAAAGACCATGTAGGAAACCAAACAAAATTGTACATTCAGTATCAACATTTTGCAACTTCCCAGAAACATGAATTAAAAGTGTTTAATTTAATTAGTTTAAGAATCGCAATTCTTCTACAATTCTGAATCAATTTACAAATTCCGAAATCGATTTGTGTACGTTGTTAATAACATTATGTTGATGGTACAAAAAAACCATGAGAGCTCAGTGCAACACCCAGTGCCATACAGTGTGCACATAGGCATTACTGTAGCTATTTTGTTGTTCATCTTCAAAGAAGACAAGCGTTTGGGACCATTTTGTATTTAATAAGTTAAGACCAGTGCGTGAAATACAAGGAGTCTCAGGGGATCTGGGACCGTTTAATTGACCACTTGGACCCCCTGAAAATCTTAAAATGAAATTTTAGGGGGGTCTCAACAATGAGCCTAATGATTTTCTATTCATCTACACAGTAAAGTTTATTTTTATGTAACAAGCGAAATCTTTGATCATTATAATACCACGATATATTGCCGTCAAAGCTTTATTGATTTTTATTGGTCCCAAAGGAAATTTAGGATCACCACATACAAAAAACTCTCTCTCTCTATTCCCAGTCTAAAAACAATAGGCATAATTGTTCTGAAAAGGAACTCCCACTCATACCGGTCAAATAGAGAAGCCTGATGAGAAATAGTATGATTCATCTTACCATAAATTAGGAGAAATAACAGAAATTGAATGAAAGTTCAACAAACATTTTCACAAAACTGTATAACTGTTTGTTCAGCCTTTGTGCTTCCTGGCAAACTAGAAACATATATAAGCAAAAGTTAAAAATGGGAAGGGAAGTAAAGAATGTGGGAAAAATATTTCAATCTTTAAAACAGCCTAACAACTTTGTATATGTGAAGATACTTCACAGGTCGCTCATATGAATCTCTACCTGACACTCTTACCATGTTTATGTTGTTCCAGTTTCTTTTCTCACCTCTCACATCCTTTGACTGTGATATTTTCCTTAGATTCAGCAAGCAAATATATGCAGAAATGTAAGCCTTCTGCACCCTTACTGTCTCCATTTTTGATTTTGTGTGGTCTGCACTCCAACTCCCTGCACGCACACACACACGCACACACAAACACACACTGTAGTTATAGCAAGGCAGTCAAGCTGTCGTTGAGACACTGACTTCTTTTCTCTAAAATGCACACTGGACATCTTTGTCACCGGTTTGGGCTGAATGGTGACCCTCTGCCAAAGAAGAGGAAGGGAAGAGAGGGGAGACGAGGCGAGGGTGACACTCAGGTGGTCCTGACTCCCTCTTTCTTTTTCCCACTCTTCCTCCTTCTCTGTTGAACAAACATCTCCACACTGTGGTCCGTCTGTCTGTGTGGCTCTCTTCACCCTCCAGGCCATTTCTGCCCATTCAACAGGACCCTATAAGTAAGTGAGTGAACAAGGGGGAGGTGGAGGAAGGAACGGAAAGAGGGACGGCCAGACAAATAATTCGTGTTCTCCCCTTTTTGTTGTGCTCTTCCTCTGAGCAACACACAAGAACACAAAACAACACAAAAGAGAAAGTTCTGTTCCTTTTCCTGACCCCCTTCCTCTCCCTTGTAGCCCCCAAAAACACACATGTGCACTCACACACACACACACACACACACACACACACACACAGACACACACAAAGTCCTTTCTTAACCACGACTTCTTTAACCCGTGGCACAAAGGCCCCCTGCTCCTTGCCCTGTGCCTGAGGAACCAGGAGGTCTGGCTTTGCCTGTGTGTGCGTGTGTGTGTGTGTGTGTGTGTGTGTGTATGTGTGTGTGTGTGTGTGTGTGTGTGTGTGTGTGTGTGTGTGTGTGTGTGTGTGTGTACATAAAGGCAAAACTACCTGACAAATCAGTCCTAATCGAGAGATGGAGATGGAGTGTAATAGAGATAGGGAGAAAAATAGAGAAAAGGGCCAGGGTGGGTGCACAAGTGGAATTGCAGAGGCCAACCTGCCCCAGAAGTTATCACTCATTTCCAAAAAAGAGGGGGGAGTGAGATACTGGAGGAGAGGAAGGAGGGCCAGAGGGAGGTAATGAGTAGGAGAGGCCAGACTTCCCAGAAGTTATCCCTCATTTCCGTTGTGCTTTTGTGCCACAATGGCCTCCCTTGGAGGGGCTCTGGTGGCTGATGTTGGTGCTAGACTGGCTAGAAGGAGAGGAGAGGAGAGGAGAGGAGAGGAGAGGAGCTGACGCCTGCCATGATTGAAAATAATGAACATTTAAACCAAAAAATGATGTTTAAAGGACAAGGGCTATGAAGGCCAAAGTGTCAAATGTGTCTTTACATTGTTTGTTAAACTAAGACCTAATGTAATGCATAATGAATGCATATGGTTACATTTTCTGCACTGCTACAGAAATCAGTTGATGAAAATTGGTAAACAAACAAAACAAAACAAAATATGATTGTGATACGATATCAAGTCATCCAGGCTTTATGACTTAAACAATATTTTCTACTGGCTGATTATAAGTTAAAATAATCAGCCAAGAATGAGAATAAAAATTCTGCTCATTCCATTATCGCATCAGTTTTAAATCAGGTCGAGTAATTTCAGGGAAAACAAAAATCCTACTTTCATACTGTATAAGATTTACTTGTATTGAAATACCAGTGCTATTTATTATTACATTGTGGATGATGAAGACCACCATTGTCGTTTAGGAGATGCTTTAACATGTGTCAGATGCACATATGGCTATAATATGACATCTAGAGTTTGTCTTTTTCTTCTCTTTGAAGCTCCCAACTAAACTCCTTTCAGCTGATCTGCTCTGGAAGCCCGGTCGACTAGCAACTTCACAAATTATGCACATCGTCTCCGTTATATGCCACTGTCTCTCTCTTTCACACCATTTTCCACTGTAACCAATCTCATAAGATGATAAAGGCCATAAAATCATCTAAAAAGATGGCAATGTTTAAAACAAATCGGTGCATAAACAAAAGCATTAGTTGGCCTTGCACCATTTGATGCAATTAAACCAGTGATTCTGGCTTAATAGCTGAAGTTATCATCTATATTTCAAAACATTTGCAGCCTAAAACAATTCAGGCACTTCCAGACAACTCCATTTAACCACATGGGGAAAGTGCATTGTTCTTCAGAACAGGAGGGGGGTATGTGCATCTTATTATTGTATATGTCATGTACAACAGGGCGCAGTGGGAATGGCAATATATAGCCTATTGAAATGTCACAGCAATCAACTGGTCGTCAAAGGGGTAATTTGATGGCTGATTTGGCTGCTGGTTGGATACAAACTGTAAGGGATGGGAATGTGTGACGTGATAGGGAGATACTTGGTTAAGGATCAGTGAGAAAAGCTCCAGAGAAAACTATGACGTGACATAGATATACTTGTGATACAGTGTAGTGACCAGTCAAATAAGGACAACCTGCATGATTAACAGTCAAGTAAATATTAAGACAAATCTGCAAACAGAAGGAGAGATACAAACTGAACTACTTATAGAGTTTCTTATAGGCTGAGAGCAAGACAGACAAAAGGCCAGACAGCCGTGCAGTGCAGACAGAAAGACAGGTTTGTGTCACAGAGAGCTGATGGACAGGTTTGACTGACAGACAGATAGACAGACAGGTCTGTGGCAGCCCAGTCAGTCCCATTATGGCGCAGGGGTGTTCCCTCTACAGTGGAAGCTGTCACTCCTCTATCGCTCAAATGACAAGCCACTCTAGCCGGGGACGCGCCGCAACGGGCTGAGAAAGCATGTCATCTTTTTCTTTTCTTCCCCCTCTCGGCGATGTCTTGCTCGATAAAGGAGCAGCCACGAGAACAATAGGAACGACGGACTAGAAAAGGACAGAGAAAGACAGAGAGATGGGGGAGAGGGCGAGAGGGAGAGAGCGAGACGGGGCGTTTTGACATCTGAATTACATTTCTATCGCCTCAGACACAAGAGAAGAATGGAGGAAAGAAAGAAAGAAGGAAGGAGGGAGGGAGGGAGGCGGGACGGCAAACCATCACTTAGATGTTTATTTTAACTTCACTGTATTTGGCTGGCATCTAAAAAACTCAAACCTCTGCGCCTGTGACATGTGCTCTTTGAATATGGCTGCAGGAAAGGAGCTAACAGAAAAGTGATATTCGTGTTATTTGACAAGTACAACAAATATAGGGGAATTTAGTTTTTCAAGATTCTATAAGAGTTTCACACGGACACACACACGCTCTGCGGTCTACAAATACCACACATGGGGCCTGACAAAGGGACACTGCAATCTGACAAATATGACAGCAGACTATAAAGACTGCCACTCAGAGACGACTGAGAGCAGATAACTGACACTATCCAGGTACAATGAGATTCTTCTTTCTAGCTTTGCCTCAGGCCCCACAAAAATATTTCTACTTCATATCTATATTAATGTCAGTTGTGGTTTGCGTGGTGCAGAAGAGCAACAAAAGCCAAGGGGGTAAAAAATGAGCCTCCATCTATTCATTAATGTGGAAGACATTTTCACCCCCTCTTCCGTCTTATTATCCCATTCCAAGCTCTTCTCTCATACTTTTAACTTGTCACATATCTATACTTGTGTGTGGAACAGAGAGTGTGCATGTGCATATGTTAATGAACGTGTGAGTGTGTGCTCATGTGTGTGTGTGACACCCAGCCCTCTATAACCTCATTAGAATCTTTCAGGTCCTGCTGTGCGCCCATCCACACACACTCACAGTGCTTTGATTTCCCAAAGTCTAAAGATGTCAATCACCTGCCTCCCCGAGTCAGAGCAGGGGAATTCATACACACAGGCGCATGTGCACGCCCGCGCACACCCCAGAGCACGCACGCACGCATAAACTATCCATCAACGTCCTCCCCCCACTCCCCTCCATCTCTATCTTGCTCTCCCTCGTCACTCCCCCTCAGCCATTCCACTATTTGAGAGTAATTTCATGTGCCAGCGTGGTGCATAATACACTTTTAATGGACAACTAATTCTCTGCCATTACTTCGTCAACATGATTACGGGATCTGCCGCTCGCAATCCTGAGGAGTTGGGCCCAGGCTTTTTAAATATACACAAGACATTAATGTGTCTCTATTCAGCTTTACATCATGGGATGTCAGCCATTTACATAATGCTGCCATTGAGGTCTGTGACAGCCTCTCTCTCTCTTTCTCTCTCTCTCACTCCCTCACTTGCTCTCTCTCTCTCTCTCTCTCTTGCCCTGGCTCTTTTTTTTTTTCAACATGATTTCTTTCCACAAAGGGCCTCAGAGCACTGCCTTTTCCCTTCTGCCTCTCTCTCCCTCTCTCTCTGTGATTCTATGAATGCTTGCACTTTCCACGAATGTCATGGAATAGAGGGTAGAGAGAAGGAGGGAGAAAAAGAGAGAGAGAGGGAGTGAGACAGAGAGGGGAGTAGGGATTAGGCGAGGTTGTTTTTTCTAAAGGGGTGTGAATGGGGAAAGTTGCCTTTCCATCACCTGTACAAAGACGGGATATCAGAGGATAAAAAGGGATGAGTGTATAATTTGACCACTTAAACGGCTAGTTCATTAGGCCTGTCAGGATAGCACTTCTCTGCCTGTCGGGAGGCATGGCAGATATGCAAATCTGTTCCCCGTGGAAGACTGTTCCACTCTTGGTTTCTGTTTTTTGGAGAGAAAACACAGCATAGACTGCAAAACACAGACTATGTATTAGAACAAGTACATCAGAGTTTTAAACCTCTTTTTTAAAAAAAAGGGATAAATCAGATTTGATGAGATATGAAAGGCAAGGGAATAGTAAACTCTGTGCATCAAAAGGTTGAAAATCTGATTATTCAGTCCTGTAAATGGAAGCAGAGTACTGAGATGTGTTTGCTGGAATCACTACAGTCAGTTCATGTTTTTATAATCAATAAGGCAGGTTAATTGAGAGGAAATTCTCATATTCGTGATGTAAGCAAAAGGTCTTTTGAGGCAGTCAGATATAAAAGCTATGAAGCTAAATCAGATTCTGAGCATTACAATGTTTTTGTGAAAGCAACACATACACAAAGGTCCCTGTAGCTTCATAACTAGATAGAAAATCCATACTGCAAAACTGAAAATACTACTACAGTAAGCATTTATGAGGTTCATGCAAAGGCCCAGTGGCCTGGTGACACAGGAAACATATTCTCCCTGCTGGCAGGAAGTTCAGCAGTGTCTGAAGTCCAACACTGAACATAATAAAAGCCTCCATCCGGTTTTGGTAGGTGTGGGTACCTTTTGGCCTCAGTACACAGCCTTGCGTGCGGTGTTTGTACAGTGGGGTCTCCGGCAAAATCAAAGCCACCAAGGTTGTTATTGTCTCTGCAGGGACATTTCCTATTGCACTCTGTTTGATGTATGAGAGCAGGCCACTATTAGCCACTGGGGCCAAATACAGGAAGTTGTCTTTCATGTTGTTGGACGCCATTTTGTCAGGTCACGGCTGGTTTATGAGTCTCTCAGGAGCAATAAGAGTTAAACAGAAGTTTATTACTGTATAGCATCTACAGAAAGGTTGATTTAAACTGTTGGATTTAAAAGATTTGAGGGTTTGGAACTGTATTCCACATGCCATGTTTTCTTTTAAAGATTGAAGATTACAATAGAATATTTTCTATATTTGCTGTTCTTGACTATAGTGTAATAGTGAATGAACATTATCATAAATTCAGCCATGATTTTAATTTTTGCTGAAAAGCTGTTTTTGCTAAATTAAATCAACTTTGTTACATCTGTCACATCTTTTCCTCTGTTCATTTTAGAGACACAAATTAAATATGTTAAACAATGAAAAAACACAAAAAAAATACTAATTGCATATACATGTAGTACTGAATACAATGATTTACATTAAAAAAAAACTACTAGCTATATGCCATTATTGACCAAAGTATCATGTAACTTGTTTTCCAGCGTGTACAATGCATACTTGACACGAACAAGCCAGCTCTTTGACCAAAAGTGATAAAACCGTATGAGAATGTTGGAGCTAGCACTGTAGTCTCAGCAGTAATTGCCTCTAATGGAAAGACATATAATAGCAAGAGAGTAGGAAGGCCATATACCAGCTTAAGAGTGAGAGTACTTTTCTTTAGAAAATGGATGGAAAAGCCTCAGAGAAAGAGCGTGTTTGTGTGTGTGTGTGTGCGTGCACTGTTGGGGGTGCTACATTGGCTTCCATAAGGTGGGTAACAGGTGTGTGTCCAGATGTCCAAAGAGCTCTGTGTATATGGGTGTGTGTGTGTATGTGTGGTAGTAATAGTCTGGTCTGGTCTGTAATTTGCCACTACTGCCACCATTAAAGGCTGTGCTGAGCTCACCATGGATGCATGCATGTGGATACGTGCACCTGTACACACACACACACACACACACACACACACACACACACACACACACACACACACACACACACACACACACACACACACACTTTTAGTTAGCCCCATTTAAAGGACAGAAAAGAAAACATAAGTACTATACAATAGGGAAGAAAGACTATATAGGATATTTAAGCATGCCACAAAGTACTGTCAGGGGCACAAAATTCTGGGTCACTGCAATTTTTCAGCGAGGTATTTACTACGACTAAAACAACTAAATGACTACATAAATTAGCCCAGCCACAGATCCTCTGATTTGTATAAAATGCAGCTAAATAACATCTTGTGCTGGGCTATCAAAACATTTTTTGCATGCATCCAGAAAGTGCAAAAGATCTGTTGCTGAACTTGGAATATTTGCTGAAGAGAGAGCACATTTAGAACTGCAAGTGTATATTAATACTGCAAGAGGGAGGCTGTATGAGGAAATATTATAAATAACCTATAGTTTTATCAGCTCAACAAAAAGATCAGAGATTGAATGAGTTATGAAAAATCAATGTACTGTGGGCGATTTTTGGTTGAACTTTTAAACTCCTTTGACTAGATTATTCCTGTGATTAGATAATAAATATAACACCTGCTTCTTTAGACATTATATTTCAGACAGTTTCCTCTGATGTATTGGTCAGTCAGCAGTGATAAATTGGGTTTCCATTCCCTCCTTCAAACACACAATTTTACTTAACACTATACTGTGTACAGTGTTTAAGTGTAATTTTGAGGTATAATTTGGCATGTATTACATTTTGATGATGTAAGTAAGAAGTCCAGGGATCAGCTAGCTCATTATAATTCATCCTATGGGAAACATAAATGTTTGTACCAAATTTCATGACAATACATCCAATAATTATGCCTCTGCGCCAGTTGCGGCTAAAGGTATTATGTTTTCGGGTCGTCCTTCCGTCCCATTCTCATGTATGTGATATTTCAGTAACACCATGAGGGAATTTCTCCAAATTTGGCACAAAAAACTAGACTAAAGGATGGTCTTATTAGCTTTTGTTTGACACAAATTCATACAAATGCCTAATAGAATAAAATAGGATACGATGATGAAGTGATATTTTATATCCAAAAAGTCAAAGTTCAACTTCACTGTGAAAACATAATGTTCTGCAAAAACACTTATTATTTGTTATTCAAGGCCATAATTCAGGAACAGAAGGAGAGATTGTGACCATATTTTACATTTGGTCGGATACTGAATTGTTGACACAAATCTTGGGAGCACACCTTGAAACTGTGGCGATTGTTTAGATCTTCTGTGCTGCCGGGTTGAAGATGTGTGTTAAGCATCCACATTTTAGAATTTGTAGCTTCTTTGCAGCAACATCCATATCTGAAGCATTGTCTACTGTCATGGCCACAACTTTGTGTTCTATCAGTGTGGGGGAAATATTTGTGTTCGCCGGGTCATTCTCTGGGCATTTTCCATCCTGGGAGCAGTCATGACCTGTCTCTTTCAGAGTGGTTCATCTCTCTGTCTACTGAGGTTGGCTGGGGTAAGCAGCTGTCTTGATAAGGCTGGCTGTATCCTATGGTAACCAAGGTCAGGTGGAGATATGCTGTGCTTTGTGCAGACAGTCAGACTGCTCTCCTCATAGAAGGGCAAGCAAGTAACCTGTGAACAGACTACGTGACTTCAGTTTAATCAGCATAGTGTTTTGTTTACAGTGTAATTCAATAACCAATAGAGGCATAGATGTGTGAAGAATAACCGTATTTGGAGGTAGTAAGGGTAAGGATTTGGTGAAGGCTTTAAATACTCATCTGGAAGTAGACTGCAGAATTGAGTGGCATTGCACAGTGTTTTCACTTGTACTGTAAGTCTGTTCTCCTTGATCGAAGCTCAATAAATGTTCCTGTTCTTCACTTTGGGTTAACCAGCTCTACATGAATTCACAATCAGAATCAGCTTTACTGGTCGAGCATGTGAACACATACAAAGAAAATACACTTAATACCTTTTATTAAATTCCTTCAAAGTCTTCACTACAAATATATGAGTCTGGACAGACATGGATGTAAACTGCATCTCGACGGGTTGGCGGAGGCCAACTGTAAAAAATAATGGACGCAGCCACCGTGACATCACCTCGTGTTTGCATTTTGACTGTCGCCATCTTGGATTTTTGGAGCCAGAACTGACCATATTTGGACGAGAGGATGGAGCTGACCCTAATGCTAGCTGCTAGCTTTGTTAGCATGGTGCATTTACTGTCTATGGTTAACTGTGATAATGCTAATGCTATTGCTCATTTTCGCTAGCAAAAAACAGGCTTAAAACCATTAAAACAAAATGTACTTACGGGAAAAAACTGAACATCTGACTCCTTAGAGGGTCTTTTAGTACAACCAAATGCTGAACAAGACTTTTTTAGGCGACCAAAATGTTACAATTAAGTTTCATAAACTGAAAACACACTGAAATAACGACAGCTACGCCTATAACCTTAGAATCTGGGGTTACACCATGGTTACGTTACCTAACCAACGTTGTCACTGTGGTAGCGACTTGCCTGACACTCAAATTGGCCACGCCCTTAATTATGCATAACTTTAAGCCTTAATAAAATTGAAATGGGTGAGTTATATAAAAATTTACCTCAAGTGGCCATTCAAGGAACTTCAGTTTTTGGCACTTCCGTGTTGGCTTCATTTTTCAGCCCCAGAGGTTGCTGCTTGGCGGAGACGTACAACTGCGAGGCGATATTTCTAGTTTTCAAGATATTGCCCTCCAAACCAAAGCTGCCAACCTGCTGGTGGCATTAGATAAAAGTTCAGGTGGCCAAAGTCAGAGAGATTCATTGTCTCAGAACCACAAATGTCTGTGCCAATTTTTTTGCCAATCCATTAAGAAGATGTGGAGATATATAACTGGATAAGTGAAAACCTAATGGCACAAAAGGAAAAGTCAGGGGATCATCAAAGTCATTAGGATGTATTCTCCTGAATATTTGTACCACATTTCTATCCAACATTTGTAGAGACATTTCACACAAAACCAAAAAAGTTAAAAATCAAGGGATCATCACATTCATTATTAGGATTAATCCTCTGGAGACCTTTCATTTCCATACGAAATTTCATGGCAATCCCTCCATTACTGTAGAGATATTTGAGACGATCAACCAACACTGCAATCCCTAGAACCCAGTTATTAACACGGTTAAAAATAAATACAGCAGTATAAGATCAACAATGGTTTCATCTGTACTGATAATGATATTTTGTGCTTTCAGGCTGTTAAAGTTTAAATAGAGACTGACCAAGGTGATGATACATGGCAATAACAATCCCATGATCCAGTGTTTATTCAATCTACAACTTAATTTCAGTAAACAGTTTGTATAAATTAAACACTCATTCAGATCCATTTTTAAAAAGTGCAAATTAAAGGCTCTCTGTCAGTGACTCTTTGGCCCCCTGCAGTAAAAATAAAGCCTCTGAATAACACAGAGGCTTCGCTCACAAAAAAGTGACAATTACAGCACTTTTCAGTGGCACTCATGTGAAATACTAATTGATGAAATTCAGATATAAACATTCCCTCTTTCAAAATGAATTTTATAATGTGACTGCTCATATAATATTGTTTTGACTTCCCATTCTCAGCGTTGGCATCTCAGGGTCTAAGATAGTGACAGGTAAAAACACATGCTATATATGATAACAGACATTTCAATGAATAGCTGAACAGTGCCATTAGAGAGGTGAGGGGTGTGGAGCTATGCAGATCACAGAGCAATAGAAAGATAATATTGCTATTACCAGGTGTTGACACATGAGATTGCATTTACATTTTCATCCAATGGAAACCTAAACACAGACTGTTGTTTGTGAGAGTTAGCCACAAGTCACGAATACCAAAACAGTAATCAATATGTAGAAAAACCTTTGGAAATTTCATTGTAAAACATAAAAAAACCCTAACATCTTGCCCCTTCTTTACCCCCACATCTCATCTCTCTTTGTCTTTCTTTTCTTTTCTCTCCTCCCCAGGCCTTTTGCTACTGACTCTCATCCTTCACTTCCTCCCGCTTTTCACCCGACCCACTCTCACTCTCTGGTGTTTGAATAGGTTGTCGGCGAGAGACTTCTCTGTGTTTGTGTTTCGTGTTGTCAATGGCAATGGTGTTATCAATTAGTGCAGCAGTGGGAGCCCAATTAACAGCATCAAACAGCTAATTAATAGAGCTGTGTGAGTTAGTAGCGCACAACAGCACGCTGCATGACTCTAAGCTAGCACAGCCACGTTATAGCATGAGTACACTGCAGGGGAGACGAGGCTATACAGTAGCATACAGTCATGTGTCACACACACGCATATGGACATATATATGCAGATACATGCATTCACTGTTACATGTAAACACACAGTGTTTACAGAATACACATTTACAAAGGCAAGTATGACAATTTACCTATAAAAACATGACTACAATAGAACACACATATGCACAGGAGTACTCATGATATAGAAACCTAACATTGACAATGAGTAATGGATTAGAGACAGTGAGTTAAACAGTCTAACACTGTCTTTCATTTTGTCATTATAAACAGCAGCAGGTCAAATGCCCTGGCATAGTTGCAGATACCAAATGTTTACAACAAATATGGAAACATAAGAACCATCTGAAATCAGTGTGATAGTACTGTACCATTATCTTAGCCAAAATTATCTCAACATACAAGTAGCATTAAAACACACTTATCTAAAAAATTTTTTAAAAAACCTTGTACAGCCAGTGGTGGTGATCACAGAGAAGTGTTGTTTATTATGTTTCTGCCTTTAACTCCCACATATTTTCAACTTTTTTTTTCAGTACACCATAATCTGTGATGGAAAAAGAGCTTTCCTGTCTTTTTCCTGCCTCAACTAACACTGATTTCTCTGCCTTCCCCCCGTGAATGTGTATTCGTTAGTATGTTGCTGTGTCCAGACCACAAGTTAATGGTGAAGAAGGGGCTTGTTCTTGAGGTCACTTTTGATTATTGCAGTAAAGCTAAAAGGTGCAGTAAAACTAATGCTGTATTTTTCTTTTAGATACTTAATACTCTTTATTATCGTGGCCTTACAGTCTACTATAGAGGATGAATAGTGAGGTAGGCCTTGAATATCATGTCTTCTGAGGAGAAGAACAGTGAGGTGAACATTCAGACCATAACACAACAAGCATGAGCAAACAACCCCCGCCCCCCAAAATTATAATCTTAATTCAGTAAGTGTTTATATATTTCTTTTTGTATCAATATCTCAGACCCAGCTGATAACCAAATAAATCACAGCATTTTTTTCTACAAACATATAATACCAGTCAAAAGTTTGGACACACTTTCTCATTCAAAGGAATGGGAAGGTGTGTCCAGACTGTGACTGGTACTGTAAGTAGAAAGGGGTTGGCATTCTTGTTTCCTAAAAAGGCTCGTTAGGACAGAGAAGCTGCAGCAACTGCAACAAGTAAAATGCTCAGTTTTTGTCTCTACAGCTGGGCACTTCTTTGAATCAGCTGGCACCAACCGACACAAACTGCCCTACAGACAAATGGCTCACTAGGCCTGCATGGCTTAGATCCAGGTGAGACTGGGCTTAGCATTCAGTGAGGAGGGGTAATCACAGATACAATACATATGAGTACACAGAGCAAAGACACTGAGAAACCTGAGAAAAGCAAAAACACAAACAAAATATGCATATATATACATGGAGGGCAACAAGAAGCAGGATTTTCTGAGTTATGCCAATATTTCAGGGGTGTGGGGGAGTTCCAATATTTTTAGCACGTACTTAGCTCAATCCATTGGAGCCAATAACGAAGAGAGAACTCGAGGCTTCTAGACTCTTGACAGATGACAGTCTGCCAGGACCACAGGCTAGACTCAAGCTGGAGTAGAGGATTCTCCTTCTGCAGGATAAACCCAGGCCATAACACTGGAGCAGAGAGTCTAAACTCATTGGTTGGAGAAGTGGCTGCACTTATGGTGAGTCAGGGGCAAATACACTCAGACAGATTTACAGGCATACACACATGGGAATGCATAAGAACTATGAAGTAGCCCACCTCCCCTACTCTCATTACTCAAAGTTCAACATTCAGTATTTCAGAAATACACACACTCTCTCCCTCATACACACATTTTCTCACTCACTCACTCACTCACTCACTCACTCGAGGTTGTGGTTATGGCTTAGGGAACACTCCAGCTCTATTCAATCAGAGTACCAGGACTGAATCAGCTAAAGGTTAATTGCACCAACGTCCTTGTACACATATGGATGAGAAATGTGTGTGTGTGTGTGTGTGTATGTGCAAGTGTGTGTTTGTAGGGATGAGTGTATCTGTTGAAACCCTTACCCAACCGCCGCATTGAAGCAAAATGCCTTTTTGTCGCAGAAGGATTAGTGTGGACATAATCTATGTACATTTCCCCCTAAGGAGGCAGACAAGTGGCTACTGGAGTATTTACCTCCCCCAAACAGAATAGCCAGAAAATTGTTTGGAACAGGTGCATGCCACCCTGTAAGCTGATGTAGAAGAAGACTGTGAGAAAAACACAGTTCTATCTTGATTGGTTAAATACTTTAAACTGAGATTTTATATAATGGCTACTTTTATTTAATTTAATTTCAGGTTTATTTTTATTTTTTAACCCTTCACACACTTGTAGAAGAACATAATACCCAATCTGCTCTACTCAGAAAAATTACAGTGCAGCAAATAAAAGAGAATAAAGTATGTCTAATAGTCTATAGCAGTGGTTTACAAGCCCAATGGGGTTGCAAGATAAATCTGAGGGGTCAAAATTTGATTACTAGGATAACAGTGAATCAAAAACCTTTTTCCTCTACACAAAATTATTTTTCTTTTTTCAGACTTCTCTAATCATTCTTGTTTTATATTGTAATTGTGAATAGTTTTACTCCTTCAAGCCTCTAAAGATTATTCAAATGAAACTATCTGAGAGGGAAAATCACTTTTTTGTACCCCACGACTCACAGACATATTAAACCTGTGACACAGGCTGACAAGTAGAACATTCTTCATTTTGAGGGGATAAAAGCCAAAAACGTTTCACAAAACCAGTCCATAGTGAGTTTCAGTGTTGGAAGAAGTACTCAGATCCTTAACTTAAGTAAAACTACCAATACAGCAATGTAAAAATACTCCATTACAAGTAAAGTCCTGCATGAAAAATCCTACTCAAGTTAAAGTGCATAAGTATTTGCAACAAAATGTAGTTAAAGTATTGCAGTAAAAGTAGTGGTTTGGTCTCTCTGACTGATATATTATTATATATGACATTATTAGATTATTAATACTGAAGCATCAGTGTGTAAGCAGCATGTTACTGTTGTAGCTGCTGGAGGTGGAGCTAGTCCAGTGCTTCCCAACCTAGGGGTCAGGCCCCTCCAAAGGGTCACCAGATAAATCTGAGATGATTAATGGGAGAGGAAAGAAGAAAAAACAAAGTTCTGATACACAAATCTGTTTTCAGTTTTTGGATTTTTTCTCTAATCTTTGATTTCTGGTGAAATATTGGATCATTTGAACATTCATTGAAATGAAACTATGTGAATAGTTTAGAGGGAAAAATCACTATTTGGTGGAGCTGTTAACAACTCATAGACATCTGAAATGTGACCCCGACTACACACTGCTTTTTGTAAGACATCAAAAGCCAAAAAGGTTGGAAACCACTGGTTTCATCTTTAACAATGTGTGGTATTTTAAAAGCTTGTTATATTATCCATTGTGTCAAATCTTCATCCAAAAAGTAACTAAAGCTGTCGAATAAATGTAGTGGAATAGAAAGTACAATATTTCCCTCTGAAATGTAGTGGAGTGGAAGTATAAAGTAGCATCAAATGGAAATACTCAAGTAAAGTACAAGTACCTCAAAATTGTACTTAAGTACAGTACTTGAGTAAATGTTTGTTAGTTACTTTCCAGCACTGGTGAGTTTAGAGTTATATCTTTTAGCAACTATCCACTCTTAGCACAGCAACTACTGCCAAACTCTATTTTTTCATCCAGGAAAGTAAGTGATCATACAAAACCTGAACCTTTCAAAAGTATGCTTGTCAGACTACACTTAGTGAGACTGAAAAGAGGACATTTTGAAATATCTAACTGATTTCATCACTGGATGGGTTAAAAGTGTAGCAGTAATTTACCGCTACAACCGAGGATATGCACTCAAACTCAGGACTTGTAACAATGGTTATATGTTCGTGTGGTTGAATTAGACCTTCGTTTCAAAGCCTCCACAAGCTGTATTTTGCTGTACTGGTCCGGGGGGCCCAAGAGTCACTGAGAGAGTGCTGGGCTGCGGCCTCGTTGACCTTCAAAGCAGAGACGAGAGCCCTCTCCATCCCGCCAGTACCACTTGTGGCAGGAAGAGAGGCTCGTTGACTGGCCCCTAATGGCCCCCTGGCCCACAGGAACATGGGTTGGCAGGTTAGAGCTGTTGCCCTGACGACCACAGGCACATAGGCCAGAGAGAAGGGGGAGCAGAGAGTAGGAGAAAAATAGATGGAAAGATGCAAACAACAAGGTGAGGAAGTAGTGAGACAGACAGATGCAGGAAGGTAATAAACCATAAAAATAAGATTTAGAGTATGACTAGTAGAAAGCCTGTTGGGATCTGTATCAAAACTGGACAAAAAAAGTCACTGAAGTTACAACTTATGAATTTTCACAATTGAATTTCTTCTTTGGTCTCTAATAAGTGAATGACACTGTAATGTATGTTGTGCTGGAGTAAATCCACTGTATAAGCTAAAATCCTATCCAAAGATGACGTCTGAGCAATGTTAACATATTTACCTGAGTAACTGTTAAAGAGTCCGTTATATAACCACATAAATTACAGTTATATTCACATATATCATATAAGAGCTCAACCTTTTTTCCCTTAACCGATCCTAATTCAAAAATAAGCCTGTGTCAGTCTAATGATAGCAGACATTAAACAAACTTTCACATGCATCTGAAAATATTGATAACAGATTTAATGTCTTAATGAGTTTTGAATTTTAGTTTGTTTACATTTGGATCTACAATTGTAGCTTAAAGGTTAATTAATCAAGACCAGTAAAATATTTTTGTAAATTGTAAATTTTCTTGAAAGATCTATTTAAATTTTCACGTTGACAATATTTCTCAACAAAAAGCCAAATGTAATCATTTTATGAAATACATATTACACATAAACATATGAAAATAAAACATTTGAATAAGAAAACAAGCTGCTTGCTCGGTTGCTAAAATTACTAATAGGTTGTCTGTGTCATTAAATGTCAGATTTGGTGGCTGGCTGACACACTAGCTGTTTCACAGACTGATTGATGGCCTGATTAACTGACACAATAGCACAGAAAGGAGCTGCTTGTGTACAGAGAGGCAGGTGTTAATTCACTGCGGCTCCTACGGTGGCTAATGTCGGCCCTCTGCCATTAAAAGTAGGGTAAACACTGCCACAAGAGACTGTCAACATTTACAGGAAGGACTCTCAACCAACACAAACCACTTGTGTTGTTCTATATGTCTCACCTTCTTTCTCTCCCCGTGTCTCTCGCCTCCACCCAGCCTGACCTAATCAGCGATAAGTTGAGTGCTTTCGTCAACAGCATAGCCCCCTTAATTAGCAGCCCATTGCTATAAGCCCATGTGTAAGCATCACTGTACTGTGTGAATGTACGTGTACACTTTCAGTCTCTAGACTGACCTCAGCTTGCCCCAGCTAGTCAGCTAATAAGTCAGCCAGTGAACTTAGCCTCCTGCATATCCAGATGGAGAGTTTTAATGGATATTAGAGATGGAGGGGCTGAACAGGTAAATGAGGATAACTACAGGCAGCCTATAGAGCGAGGCAAGGCTCCGAAAGAGCAGATAGGAATCAACGCACATTTGATTTTTTTGTATTTATGTCTGTTAAACGCAAGCAACAAAGGCAGTTTTTTTAAAGATGCACAATAATCAACACACATTTCCTGCTGTACAGACCGTATTCCAATCCACCCGACTCCAGGTTACTACATTAATACCACAGAATTCCACCTCCACATATTTCTCAGTTCCTTCTCCTGTAATGGAAAACATCATTGTCGTCAAGGCCAGCATCAGGTGTGCACACGAGGAGGATTGTGAATGTGGCGTGTGTTTGTGTGTGTGCGTGTTGGAGGTGGGGGTAGCTCCCACTCTGCCACGTCAACTCATACTCGATGGCTTTCTAAATTAAAAAAAAAAAAGAGGAAAAAAAAAAAAGAAAAAATGCTCTCAGGGACTTTGCTGCATTCCACTTCATGAGCACAAACAAACAGACCAAAAAGCCATTCTGGAGAGAGGAGTGCAGTGGGATGGGGTGGCGGTGGAGGGGGGCAAGCAGAAAAAGCCCCTTAAAAAACAGAGAAAGATAAAGAGGAGAGAGGGGGGGGGGAAGGAAGCAGGAAGGCAAGCAGACGGAGCTGAAAAACCAAAGTGACTCCACTACCGATAATGAGCGGATCATTTAAAAAGCCCTCCTCAAATTGCCTTGAGGAGGAGAAGAGAGAGGAAAAGGCTTGAAAGGTTTTGAGAGATTTTGGGCGATGGACGGAGTGGTGAAGGGAGGGGGGGGGGGGGTAAGAAATAGAAAAGTGGATGTGTAAAGATTTTGGGTTGTCAGATGCACACAATGTACCCTCAAATACAGTATGAGGGCGTTTTCAAACCTATAGTTCGTTTGTTCTGTCCGAATCAGTGGATGAGTTGGTTAACTTGATGAGCTTTCCCCCTTGGTTCAGTTTCTTTTCAGACAGAGAAAAATCCAAGCGAACCAAAATGTATCCACTTATTAGTTAGATGTGTCAGGGGCCGAAACAAGAACCTAAACACAGCTAGAAGGTCCTTCAGAAGGTCCATTGGCCAAATACAATGTACCACGTTGTGCTAGTCAAGGTCGGATCTTGATTCATTCTCCAGCTAGTTGATAGTAACTGTTAAATTTGCTCATCTGCATCCCAACTACACCTAACCTTTGGGTTAGATGGAGTTCGGATCACGTACCTATGACAGATGAACTGGACTGAGACCACCTCCTCTAAAGGGTCTTGGTACGATTACTGTGTTCAGACCTGACCAAATGAATTACACCAAGGGGGAAAATAAACCAGAGTTCAATTCAACCAGACTGAAAAGTGCAGGCGTGAAAACACCCTGAGACATATGGCTCATTTTAGTTCATGTTTGAGTGTGCAAGTGTGCAGGTCAAACAGTCAAGTGTGTATCTGACCACCTGAGCCCACCTGGCACACTCCATCTGTATCTAAACACTGAGCCCTGACACAGGGAAGAGAAAAAACTGTGTCTGCGCATGTATGCATACAGTATCTGCACACTTTTTAGTATAAATTTAATGAATTTTAAGACTCTTTTAATATACGCAAAAGAAAAAAATTTTTCAGGCTAAAGCAAAGCGAAGGATTTCCAATCTTTGCTTCAGCCCTGAAACTGAAAAATCTAAACATGTTCATCTTTTGGGTGATATTTCAGACTATTGCCACAAAAGGTAGCTACCTACAAAGTCTGAAAAACAAAATGCAAAGGTTGTGCAAAAAAACCCCCAAAAAACAAACAAACAAAAAAAACATAATGCTGGTTCATTCTATCTGGCCCAGATCAAATGTAATGCCTCTGTTCCCGAATTATTTTTAAATTACTTTGTATTTCAAAAACTGAATGCAAGACATATTAAGACTTTTTGGAGAACTGCAGGAATCATGGCACCACAAACATTTTAATATCAACAATAAATCAAATGACATGCAATATGAAATGGGTCCCTCAGCTCTACTGAGCGTTTAAGCGTCTTTCAGCTCATTGTTTTGCTTTTACTGCCTGTAACTCCGCTGTCTTGGTTCAGTCTCACTTCTTACAAGCAGCAGTCAGTTGTTTTGGGTGAAAGAACTCTGAAAAACCACCTGCACCAAACGACAGACAGAGCAAGTTAGTAAGTAGCTGGTGAACATGATGCTAGATGTTTTCGTCAGGAGTTGGTAGACATTAAAACAGAGCTAAAAGAAGAGTGAATATTGGGACTCACATTTGCCAGAAACACAAACTCAAATGAATGATAATGCTGGCAAACAGGGATTTGTTTGCTAACACATTCCTTCTATCAACATTATAATGTTAATATGTCAGTGTTGTTTATATCGTGTTGTACTGCCCCCAAATGGCCAAAAAAAACAGTTATTGCTGGTTTAAGAAACCATATGCACACGAACAAAGCAATAGCAAATGATGTTCACCACACAACACATGTTGCATTTTGAAAAAACCTCTGCAAATAAATAAAATTGAGACACTCACTAATTTGGCAACACATAATAATAAGATAAACAATCAACTATTGAAAAGCTGTACGTTATACACAAGTTTCCAGGGGACACTTTGGATTGAGTTTTCTTAGCTACCATAAAAATTCACAGAAACACTCGTTTGCTTGAAGGGTGCTAAATCAAATGTATGAATCACTTCAATGTTAACAACAATTTGTTGTTGTTCTTTCATCATCCATCCTCGCTTTCTTCCGGTCCTCGCTCTCTATCCTTTTCTCCCTCTGTCCCCTTCTTCCTCCTCCCTTTGCTCGCCTTTCTCCCCCTCTCCTCTTTTCCTTCCCCTCTCCATCTTGACACAGTGCACTGAGCCTAATCGTGGATAATTGGGTGGGAGGGGCAGTGGGCCGGCCCTGCCTTTGTGTGCAAAGGGCAAGTGGTCAAGTTAATGGGGCCCTTGTGTCGAGTTGGGAGCACTCTGTCTCTCTCTTTTTCTCTGTTCGATCACTCACTCGGGCAGTCAATCTCAGTCTCTCAGTCAGCTTCTCTTTTCTTTCGCTGCTGAAGCTTTTCCCTGCTGTTTCGATCTAGTTTCACCTCATTTCCAGCTGTCTCACTTCGCCCTTCCTTCCAACCATTCACCGTGTCTTGTCCATTGCTTTTTTTTCTCCTCCTCCTCTGCCTTCTTGTCTTTTGCAGCCTTCTCTCTCCCTCTTTTTTGCCTCTGTCTGCAGTTTTTCTATCTCTTCTCTCTGTCTCTCCAGGAGAGTGTTGGGGAGGAGAGAACAGACCTCTTTAAAATATCAAAAGACAGATCAGGAGGCTTCGCTGGTCCCTCCCTTTCTACTAACTCTCCCTCCCTCCTTCTGACTGATAAACAGAAGAGTGAGCCTGCAGGATTAGCTGCTGTGTACTGCCTTCCCTCCCTCCTTTATCCCTCTCTCTTTTCTTCCTGTGGAGGGGTAGGCTGTTGACCGGGCTTGATATGTATGTGTGTCTATGTGTGTGTGTGTGTGTATGTGTGTGTGTGTGTGTGTGTTACCATGTCTGGCACCAGCTTAGCCATGCAGGAGGCCATTGTGTTTAAAACACAGGCCACAGCCGATCTGGGCCTGAAGGAAACTTTATTACATCTGTGAGCATTTAACACAGGATTTTTAATAAGGGAACACACACGTTTTTCACAAGCAGCTTTGTTAACGAAGCATTTCTTGAGAAAATTCTTTTTTATCGTTACAGAAAATCTGTAGATGTCTACAAGGTGTATACAGGAGTATGAATTGTGTTTTCTGGTTTGTTTTATGGTATATTTATTACAAATTAATTAGTATTTATTTGTAATAACGGAATAATTTAGCAATTTGTATTAATGAACTAATGCAGAAGCTAAAGTTGATGTGTTAAATTGTGTATTGTACATTTTCAAATGGACAATTTAAAATGCAAAAAAAAAGTCCGGAGTCCCAAAGTGTCTTGAAGTAAATGTATTTAATTTTATTCATTCACAAAAATAACCCACCCATAGTACAACATTCAACCCATCGATTACAGTGAACCAGAGGGGAAATTGATATATTGAACAGAGAACAGAGAATAAGAGGCCATGTCCACACTAAAAAGGATAAATTCAAATATTTAATTTAAGTTTTATGTAGATAATTGAAATTTTCTGGTCTGCCATGCACATTGAAGACCTAAGATAATCTAAAAATTGCTTAAAGCTTTGCTATCAGCCATGCATAAAACGTTGGCCAGCAGCTCACATAATTATACATCAACATTTTTTAATTTCTTTTTAAATCTGTGGTGTGTTAACACAGTGAAATTGGAGAATTTTCTTTAAGTTCCTTTTTTGATGGATGGGAAAAAGTGTGTAAAGGAGGCCAAAACAAACAAAAAACCCAAGAACCAGTTCATTTGAAATTTATCTGGATTCATGTGGACATGGCCTGCAATTGTTTAACAATTCTATGAGTTCTGATTGATAATCAAAATAACAGCCTAGCTGAGACATCCCCAATAGAGTGACATAAATCTGTTGTAATGCACGATGTTTGTCCACAGTAATTCTTAGCTGCAACACAGAGCCTCATCTGTTGTCTTATCTATGCCGACAGTTGGATATCTCACTATTGATGATATTAAGAAGGCATAAATACATGCCAGTGGTTCCTTGACTGTCTGTTGATGTCACAGTGAGAAATAGTTAGTGTCACAGCATTCAGCACTAATATCACAACAGGAAGTGGCGACATCACCATGTTAAAATGTGACATCACAGCAAATCGTGGGTGCACGAGGTAAAAATGTTTAAACTAATCAAGGCAGTGATGTCGCAAGAAGCAGCAACGCAGTGACATCACTGTTAGCAGTGGTGATGTCACACTAGACAGTGATGAAATCACCGTACACAGTCACAGTTGGGATGGTATTTATGTGTCAGTCCACAGATATCAAAGATATAGAGCAAACTACATTACAGATAAAAATGTAATTAAATGTTCTTCTAAGTTTTTGCAATGCAATTTCAGTCTTCAAAGCATCGAGACCACTGATAAAACTGGCTTAACTTATAATACCTCTTTTTTTCTTTCTGAATTTTTTTCTTTTTTAACATGAGAAATATAAACCGCAGCCGCTGGGAGATACTATACTGCATAGCTTCTTAGCTGTTGTATACAGCAATGGATCACAGTGAAATATGGACACACCTTACTAGTGATAGGTACAAATTTAGGCTTGAGTGACCCACTGACTCTTGATGTTTTTTTTTAAAAACTGCAAGAAACAGGAAACAGCTGAATGGATGAGAATACACCTGAGTAAAATAGTTAATTATGCTGATAAAAAAAAGAACAAATGCAACAGTAAAATTGGTCTGAAATAGTATGAAGTTTTTTGCTCCAGAGGCTGTTACGAGATTCTGGGACTTTTTAAGAACTATGGATGCACGTAGTTTATGAATTGGAAATCATATTTCAACCCTGGATGTCCTCTGGATGCGGCTTTGTTGTGTAGAAGCGTTTTAGAAACGGAGTCAGTCTTTTCTTTACAAACATATTGGAAACACATTTGCAGCCCATTTCTGACCTACGTGGTAACTTATACTTTGCTGTTATTTATTTGTTTTAATTACTGTACGCCACACGCCTTCTCCTGCTTCAGACATGTCAGTTGTAAATATAGACAAATACTGTAGAGGCATTTATATACATTCCAAAGTTAAGGTCACACGTCAAGGACCTAAGCAGCTCTGGCAAAAATAGATCCTGTACGTAGAGATAGCAGCGCTGAGACAAGACTTGCCCACGAGTCACTGCGGTCACGGAACCGGTGGACACTGTATTCAACACACCAACGAGAAAGACAGCAGATTGTCTCCAACAGCAACGTGACACTGCCACATCAAGAGGACATTGAGGATCAGAGACCATTTAAAGGTCTGCATAAAAAAGAACCCCCCAAAGGATCAAAGAATTTTAAAAAACCTATTCCACAGTATTAGGGTCACTTGTCATCACATATGTGATGAACAGGCTGCCATTACAAGTTATGTGCGTGTATTCTTGCCAATGCAAGCTGCAGGAGTCATGACAGCAGACACAACAGTAGAGCAGGAGTTGGAAACGATGTTGGTGGAATTGTATAGGCAGGGCAAGTGTCTGTTGTGCGGTTCAAACACAGAATATAACACCAACAGAGCTGTGTAAAATGAAACTGTGATGTACTGTGGACTACTTGTATCCATGGCGATGTTGCTGTGTACTATGTAAGCAGTAGGCACCTGGGCAGCAACAATTGCCCCTTCTGCTGAACTTGCCTTAATATGTTAATGCACTGTTGTAAGTAATGTACAAAAGAAGTTCTTAATACTGACCTCTGACTGGGATGTGTGAATTGTAATAGAAGAATGTAAGCGGGGGAAGAAAGGAACAAAGAGAAATAAAGGAAACATGGAAGAAACTGTCAGCTGGCTCTACAGCCTGTGATAGTTAATGAATTAGAGCTGGCTTCCATGCTGGGGCCAGAAACACAGTGGCATAGGTTAATACTGACTAGTTAAAGAGGGCCAACTGATTGAATAACTGACACTTACAGTAGTAATGCCTGAGTAAATGTCTGTGCAACTGACTGACTGACTGACTGAACAACCAGGTAACTGACTAAATGATTGATTGGCTTGTTGGCTGGAATGATAACTGATAACTGGATAGTTAACTGCCATGTTAGGTAGTTTAATAGCTGACAGCGTACTAACTGATTACCTGGCTGGCTGACCAGAGGACTTTTTAACTGAAAGGATGACTGTTTGGCAGTGCTGGATGGCT
The DNA here is from genome assembly GCF_963924715.1 of Thunnus thynnus. Taxonomy (NCBI): domain Eukaryota; kingdom Metazoa; phylum Chordata; class Actinopteri; order Scombriformes; family Scombridae; genus Thunnus; species Thunnus thynnus. The sequence goes on along the minus strand of NC_089530.1, from coordinate 21,534,489 downwards.
GATTAACCGATGAGATGACAAGGCAAACTGATTAAAGGGATGACTGGAAAACTGACTATAGCTATTTGGCAAATGGCAGATGGTTAAAACATACTAGGTCAAAATATATATATATCCGCCTCTCCTTTTCTTTGTCCTCAGCTACAGTAAAAGTTCACACTTCAAACTACAAAACACGCACACTCAAATACTGTCCATATCACCATCTGATAATAAATCCTCTCAGAGGCCAGTATCAATGACCACAACCTGATTTTCTAAAAAAAACCCTTCAGACAAAGCTGACCTGACTGTATTGTAATACTGCTAATTCCGGTGCAATTCTTCCTCTTCCCTCAGATCAGTTGTGGATCACATTGGCTGGCAAAAATCTGGGTAGGCATCATTCGATCTTAAACATCCTAAAGCACATGAAGTGGTTCTGTGTAGAGCTGAGGGCTCACTTGTTTTTGGTTTACTGGGTGAGGCTGACAGGTTCAGGTCCTTTGGTCAATGTGATGAGGAGAGGATAGTGGATGTTCTCATCGTATGCTTCCTTTCCCTCTCTCACCATCTGAAAAGCACACAACATGAAAAGTATTAACAACAAAGACTAAAAAATATTATAGAGAGAATTAAACCAACAGATTTAAAACACTAACCATGTAATTAGAACATCATGTCATCCCCCCTCCCTCTTCCCTCAATTCCTATTAAATTAAAGATGAAAATTCCCCCAAAACTACACATTTTAAATATATTTTTTTAAATCAAACGTTTCTCTTATCTTATCGTTCTTCTCTGTGAACCTTTAATTTGAAAACCCTGTCAAGAAAATCATACCTCCAACATGAACAATTAGATAAAGGTAATGTGTAATTATGTAGTGCAGCTCAAAAACAGCTAATGTTGAAGACTGGCTGCTCATCAAAACTTGCATATGTATATTAAAAAATTAGGAAAACTAATAATGACGTGGAAAAAAAACTAACAACTTTAACTTTACTCCTCATGAGACATGCATTAAAAAGGTTAGGGTGAAATATTACAGCTTCCTGTAAGTCACAGGACCACAATCACATATCACCTGTACACAAATCAAATTTTTATGTATATTTATGCAGAATAATACCAATAATTTGTAAGGTACTCTCGAGATTTCACTGTCTTAGTATGTCACATGGCATCACTATGATTTGTGCATACCCCTGCACACACAAGCACTCTCACACAGCTTTGTGGGGTGCCCATGTGGTGCCCACTCAGTGCCCTTTTAAGCAGACTTGGCAGTTTGGGCATGCACCAACTAATAAGCTCGCCCGGTGTCTGGCAAAAATGATCAGAGACTTATGAAAGTGAGTTTAGTAGGTCTGCTCATGTGAGTGTGTGTGACTGTCTGTGTGTCTACATGTGTATGAGGAGACAGGGATAGGGGAGCACTGTGTGAAAAGGTTTCTTCAAAACAAACAGAAACTCAGACTGACCCCGAATTCACACCCCGTCAGCAGCATGTAAGTGCTATGCAGGTGACCGTCCGTACCACCCAAACCCACCAATTCAAACAGTGGCTGTACGCTGCTTTTCCCAAAACAAACTGGGCTTTTTTGTGGTGCCAGTGAAAATCAAGTTGTGTGTTGCAGCTGTTTTTATTCTGTTCCATTTTTTCCTGCATCTTGAAAAATATCTAGATCAGCATGTAAGTGCTTTCAATGTTTTTGACAATATAACTAAAAAACTACAACACGTGATTTTGTTAACGTCAGCTTAGTGTCATGAAGTGAAATCATAAAACCGTGATGTCATTCATTCTTAAAAGGAGTAATTTTACTCCTTAATTAAAGTGATTGTGGACATTTTTTTTCAAAACTTCTGCTCTGAGATAAACCCCTGTAGGTCTCTCTCTTTATCCAGCTGTATTAAGATACATATACTATAATACGTTAACAGGACAGTAGCGTATATAGTTATAAATGCATGTGATATGCTGTACAGTTTGTGTCTGTACATGTGTAGTCATGGTGGAGTACAAAAAGGTAACAGGACCATGGACATTTGGCATAATTTGAGAACTGAAGCTTAATTAAGGTGGGTGTTAGGGCATGTTCACACCAACATTAGAACAGCTTTAAAAAAAAAAAAAAAAAAGCAGATTCTTCATTCATTTCAATGAGACCACTGCAGGGCTGCCAACACAGAGGACTCCAGTGAAAAAAACAAGTACTGAAAAAAGTTGAATCTGACTGAACTTTTGCTGTAACGCATGTTGTGATGTCATCGGCAATGCACAGTGTTGGCAAATCAGATACATGCAAGTTCACATGAATTACATTATTCTGCTTTTTACTTTGCGATCATCAGATGGAGAATTAAATGATTGTTGGTGCTGGCTGAAAGCAGAAATTTCCTGAAAGTTGCTTTTTATACATACAGTTGTAGTTGCAGGTTGTCGGGTATGTCAGAAGTATATAGATGTAAAACCAGAGAAAAGGGGGTTTTGAACATTACTTGTAGATACAGTCCACAATGACACAACATCCAGAGAATAGGAAGTTTGTGTGATTTAAATGGATACCTATGAGGTGCATCTTCACATTCTCCATTGATACATCTCTCTCACATCTCACATACACCTTTTCCCACACCTTGTCCTGAGAAAGTGTGAGATCTTCTCCAACCTCAACACCACCTCTCCTCATTCTGCATCTTTCTACTTTCTCTCCTTTTTGGTGAAAATGAACAAACTGCTCATGTCTGCCTCTCCCTTCTGTCCTTTGGTACCCTCCCCTTCTCCGCCGGTGCCCTTCATGTGTGTTATCTTCCTGTGGCCATCCCTCCAGGCACCGGCCGGTGGTTGAACCTGTGACCCCCAGAGAGAGAGAGAGAGAGAGAGCAGACGGCCCAGGGGGTTGTTGGGCGTGGAGGGGCAGCTGCCTGCCCCCTGTGCTAAGCCTGCTATGGGGACCACAGCCAGTATTCACATTCAAATTCTACCAGGCGGAAGGAGCAAGGAAGCGATAGATGGAAGGATGGAGGAATAGAGAGAGCGAGGGGGCTGGGGGGGTGGGAGGGGGACCTTAACGCGGTGAGGGCTGAGAGCTCGCAGAGGTGAAAAGTTTAACAAGCAAAGCTGTTCCTCCTGATCGCAGGCTGCCTAATCAGCTTCATGGGTGGCTGGCTAAATCGGCTCTCAACCCGACCCCCCACCCCACCGCCCCCACAATCTTTTCTCTTTTTTTTTCCTTTCCAAGGTGCAAGTCATTTATTTTATTGCCACTTTAGGCCCAGCTTCTGTCTCCCTCTCTCTGCTCTAATTTTGCCTCTATATGTCTCTGCTTTCCTCTTTCCCCCCCCCCCCTCCATCGTTTATTCGTGCCCTGCTTGTGCACACCAGAGAGAAAGTGAACAAGGTGGAAAAAGAGAGCGAGAGAGAGAGAAAGGAGCTCTGAGACAAGGGAGGGACGGATGAACCGGATGTCTGGGGTCTCTCTCGGCAGGATTAGGAAACAGAGAATGAGGGATTGGGTGGATGGAGAGATGAGTAGAGGAAGGGATAGAAGGACAGGCTTGAATAAATAGAGAAGTGGGTCGTGATGTAGGAAATGGGAAGATAGAGGGGAGCTGAGGGAGGGAGAGTGGAGAAGGGTGAAGGAAGATATGTCAGAGGAAGAGGAGAGGGAGGGGAGGTAGCCAGGCAGCTGAGATGGGGAGAGAAAAGGAGTGAAGGAGGGAGACAGAAAGAAGGAGGCAGGGAAGAGAGTGTGAGTGCATGGACACAGTGGGGATACTATTCATGCATGTGGGAAAGACGGGGGATGTACACATGTGTGCACACACTCTCTTTGCGTGTGTGTGTGTGTGTGTGTGTGCGTGTGTGTGTGTGTGTGTATCTGCGTTTGAGAGAAATTAAAATTCATGACTCTCTCTTCACAACCATTTGAGTAACAAGATTAAGATGGCGGGTTAGAAAATAGCGCTGGCATTATCAGGCTGCTTGCAGTCCCTCCAGCTGCTTGCCTCTCTATTCCACAACAGTGGGGATAAGAGGATAACGCGCTAGCCCTGTCTGCCTGTCCCAGCACACGCCTTACGCACACACACACACAGTTCTTAGACACACTACCCGCTGCACATCGGACCTGCTTGCCTGCTGTCGGCAGTCCCTTGAGTGTGTTAGTGTCAGTGGGTGAAAGTGTGTGTATGTTTGGAAAACTGCAGAGCAGCGAGCTGGGGGTCTAGAGATGGTTTGTAGAGAATTGCTAGAAAACACTCCCTGCTCTCTTTTTTTTTTTCCACACACACACACACACGCACAGAGCAAACATTAAAACCATCAGTATATTCCAAACGGGAATCAAATTTGAGACAAATCTGGCACAGAGAGGAATGCCAGGTTTCTTCACTGAAACGTTTGTTTAACGACATCCATGCCAGATGGAGGAGCTTGTGAGTCGCTATGGGAGGATGAAAAAAAGTCAACTCAAAACACACAGCCTAAATGACACATGTGGAAACTCAACCAATTAGATGATGTTGACGACCAGTTGCAGGCAGAGTTGGGACAATGGCTGTGTGACGGTTTAAACAAGTTGATTTGAAACATGCTGCTGGCTTGACACCAGGGTTGGGAGATAATTTCATATGATCATTTATCAACATTCAGTGTTATCACATCGTGATATATGTATAGTACATTTCATTGTCAGGACAACTTCTAATTTTCCATCATATGTTGTGTTTTGTCCTGCACCTGTACCCAACTGGAGGTGGATGTGAACACTATACAACTTGTTTTTTTTGTATATATTTTCCTTTTTGTGACAGAAATGTGAAATATGAATATTTTGATAGTGATTTCAACCGTGCTGCCCCATTGAAACCCATTTCACAGCTGTTTAAACTACACTAATGTGTCCTAAACATTTTCCTATGAAAATGTTTACTCAAAAAATGATAGCTCTTTAAAAAAAAACGTGACTGACGCAATGACAGTTAAAGTTAATTTAGTGGTTTTTTACATAGAGACATTTAAACCCCTTCTCGATATTATTATTTTTTATTTAAATATAGGCTTTTCAGTGCCTGTTGTCTCTCAAAACTGATACACAAGCTTTTGGTGAGTCTTTGATTGTTTTAAGCCACAGTGAAAGAAAATCCATAATGTGTGCTCCACTGTAGGTTCTGATATGCATTTTGTCTTGTGTTCTGGTCCTCCCTGGTCCTGAAAGTAAATAAATATAGCTGGAGAAAGCTAATCTGTAGTGCAAATGAGTAGCAGCTGCTCATTTGGATGTGTGTGTGTGTGTGTGTGTGTGTGTGTGTGTGTGTGTTTGTCCATGGTGGTAGTGTATGTTTCGGTGTGATATCATCATGTAGTGTGTGTGTTTGTGTGTAATGTCTAGCCAATATGCTGTCTGAGTGATGTCTGGTTTGTGTGGGATTGTGATATAGCTTGTTTCTTAGCTGTGTGCACAGTGTGTGTGTGTGTGTGTGTGTGTGTGTGTGTGTGTCTAAAATGGTCAGTCAGGCACATACAAGCGCACACACACACACACACACACACACTCACACACAGGGGTTGTTCAGAGTGTTCATCAGAAGATAAGCAGAGGAGACTTAATCACCTTCAGATGTGAGGGGGGCACTTCAACTTGTCCTCATATCCACACGCAGCACCTGACCCCACTGTGTATATGTATGTGTGTGTGTGTGTGTGTGTGTGTGTGTGTATGTGTGTGACAGTGTTTGTGTGACACAGATAGAAGTGTGCATTTCAAGAGTGAGCCGACTGCTCTGACAGTCCCCTTGCATGCAAAACAAACGGAAAAAAACGGCATCATTTAAGGTTAATCCTTTTTTTAATTTTTTTTTTTATTATTTTTTTTTTATCCCACATCAATTTTCGTCTGAATTTCACTGTTCACATTGTAGGCACGCTGTTGTCAAGCAACTCTCCTCGCTAAAAAAGGTCTGAGTGGCAATTTTCCCAAGCGGCTGAGGTGCTGAACCATTAGGATTAATAAATGACTGTATTCTGCGGCCTTGAGGCCCAATCAATTCTCCCTGAAGCTTTTTCAAACAAAGTTGTATTTCTTTTAAATTTAAGGCAATGGCAGCATCCACTTTAATCCCATTGAGGCTTCTTCTTTCTTTCAGTCCCTCTAAACTTCTTCCTTTTTCTTTTTTCTTTCTCCTTTCTTTGCCTCTCAGTTTTTTTTTTTCCTTTTCTAGAATTTTGTGTCCTTTATCTAAAATGACTTCAGCTCTTCTGTTGCTGCCTACAATATGATTTCTCATCTAATGCTTGTTCACAAATCATCTTTGTTTTGGTTCAGATGTGATCTCTTTCTTTATATAGTTCTCCTTTTACCTGACATGTTCTTAAATAAAGTGTTTGCTCAATTAGAGGGGAAACTAAAAAGAATATTAAACTGTATTTTGTCCGTAGTTCATTGGCGTTAGTTAATAAATTCAAGAATAAATGCAACAAATATGTTAATATGTTTAATATTAATTTAATTTGCCATATAATTGTCAATTGCCAATGTTTTTTTAATGCAGGAAATGTGATGTTCTTATACTCTGCACAGAAGTCATACAGACAAGGTCAGGGGTCACTGTACTAAGGATATTGACACCAAAGATCAGGGTTCTTGTCCTTTGTCCAATGCGTGGTCAGGTTTTGTGTATTAAAACACTTGGTCAAGATTATGGACAGGCTGTGGTTTGGTTAAATAGTAAAAAAAAAAAAAAAAAAAGTCAGTGCGTTCTCTATCACGTTTCAAGGCAGCATCAATTTTTCAATATTTTACCAAGACCATGATCATCTCATAATCTTAACTTAAGTTTTTTTAGTTGCCTTAAATTAACCGTAAAAACATTAATCATAGTTTAGTTGCCAGGAGCAGATATTATAGGGTAAACAAATTAAACCAATGAGTAACAAGGTTACGTTACGTATCTGTAAAATGAGTAAACATTTTACAGATACGTTCAGAATTAACATTTTGCGCCGACAGTCAAGAATTTACAAATATTTTCAATACGAATATAATAATATTCATATAATTTTATATCTGGATGGAATTAGGTGGTCCTAAAAAATGTGTTTGCCAATGTAGTACAAGACAAGGTTGACTCATACTGGTAACAGACACTGCTAAACTTTCATCGGTCGGAGTGACATGCCGACCTTCACACAGCAGGGAGAAGATGAGGCCATATGTGACGTGAGTCTTAAACCCGTCTTGAGTCAATCTCCTCTGTAAATGTGTGCTCACCCTAAATGTAGTTTAAAAGGGTCCAGAGTGACTTACATATACAGTGTGCGAGTGATTGCGTTGCTAAACTTAGTGATGGACAAACAATAGAGAAAAAGAGAGAGTGAGGCAGAGAGAGAGAGAAATTTTCCTCACTGAGGTTCAGGCCACTTTGACAGGCACTTTAATGGTCGGTCTGTCCAATTGTCCCACCAGCGTAGATGAACGTGTGTGCACCAATTTAGCCCACTCCTCGCTGTCCTGTTCTTCTGTAGCTGTGTATGTAATGGAGTTAACAGCTGGACACCACTTCTTTTAACACTGCCTACTTGTGCTTTCTGTCGCTCCTTTTCTCTTTTTCACTCTCCCTTTCTCTCCTTCTCTCTCTCTCTTACAGTGCCATGTTAAAGCAGCTTGGTTTTTCTCTGGTGTCTCTCACGAAGCATCATCAAACAACAGGTTAATTGGTTAGTCTTTATTAAAGCACAGTGCACGTTATTAGAGACCAGGTTTGTTGCTGGTTTCTTTATCAGGTAGCAACAGATTCTACGTTTTTCCGAGAAAACAGTTGAGCTGCGTCAAACATGTTTTCATCCTTGTCAACCTATCAGTCAGGAAAGCAGACTTTTTCAAGTGTATTTCAATACAATATTCACATGTATGTATGTAAATTGAAAGTATGATTGTATTGTATTGTATGTAAACTGCTCACTGTAAAAGTTCAGCTGAAGCAAATTAACCAAATGCAGTTTTGCACAAAACGTGGATTTTGTCCTCCAGTTCTTACAGTGTAGTCACATAAGATAGGAAAAGCTTGAAGGCCTGTTAGGAGAGGAATGGTTACAGCAACCAACCAACTCTATCATAAAACATATGGCATGTCAGTATTGTATTAAGATGGACTTGAAAAAGTCCACCTCTAAGTCTGTGAAATCATTTCAAACACATTTTTACAAATGTCGCCTTGTTCGGCTGATAGTCAGCGCAAATAACCTTAAGATGTTCTTAAGAAACAACCTCAAAACCAGGAAGTTGATGATCATGTACACTGGTACTATTTTATTTATAGATATAGTCACACTTTCTTTTTAATGTGAAACTCTTATATCAGTTACATGAAAAAGTGACGCCCTAAATTCATGTATGAGTGCTTTGCCTGCATACTTTAATGGCATCGGTTTGGATCATGTAGTCATCTCTCTTACCAAAACAGCGACTGATTCAAGTCTTATTTTTTTAATGAGATACAATGTTCTGAAGTCATGCTGACTGCCTGAGTGTCTTTCTATTTCTGGACACGCTTCCTACCTTTAAGTGTACATCCCAGACCTGAGCATCATACTGCTGGTGTTGAGAGACGCGGAGTCCGGCCTGCTGGGCCAGTTGACAAAACAGTCCCAGAGTTTCACCTCGCAGTGGGGCAAACACCAACGCCATGCCCTGGATAGAAAAGTTGAATAATGAATATAGCGAACGGTACATTTATGTGGTACTTCGCACATTTTTCATAACATTCATTGTTTAATTTTTACACACACAAAGAAACAGACACACAGAGGGAGTTGCCAGTATGTCTCTCTATTAGATGATAGAGGAAAAAAAAAAAATAAAGCTCCACTAATCCAATCAACCCTGGAAATGTTAACACACGCGTGTAGGTATGAATTTGTCTACTCAAGTATGTGACATGTATGCATGTGTGTGCAAGAAAGACAAAGAGCGAGCGAGAGAGAAAGAGTGTTTGTGTGTGCGCGCGCATCACAGACGTCCCGCAAATACTAAGAGGATTATCAACAGGTTCAAAGTTTCTTTGAAATCCTTCAGCTTTTAGTTTTATTTCATGTTGATCATGTTATTATTGTTTTAATTAAATGGAGCAAAGAGGGATGAACACACACACACACACACACACACGCAGCCACAGACACACACAACATAACACACTGACACAACACAAGCTAAATGAACACAAAGGCAGTGAAAACAGCAGGATCACTCCGTTTGACAGATGATTTTTCATCTGAATATCCAGTTGTATTATTCTGCACCCCCCTCATAAAAAAAGCAGCAAAAGCAAACAAACAGACAAAATTCCTCCCAGCACTAATCAGCTGATTAAGGGGATCCAGCCCACCGGATGGACCACCTTTGTCAGAAACAACAAATTAGTGCCATTAGATGGGAGAATTAATTGCTTTGTTAATTGTTTAATCATCTTAGCAAATTATTAAATATTTGGCAAAGCTTGTTGTGGCAGCGACAGTCTGATGGCCGACACTCAAATCATATTAGCCCCCGAATTATCTCCGCTGGATTAAAGAGAGAGAGACATGAAGAGAGACTTAACACACAGATGTACAACAATGGCCAGATGTCATGTCTGCCATCAGCCCGCAGCAGCTTCCGCATTCAACTGCAACCGAGACACATATTCATGTTGTAGGTGTTACTGCGCATGTCACCGTCTGAAACGTGTGTCACTGCTGACAACGACTTAAACATAATATTAACATTATCCTCTGGTCTTTCTAGTTACCTCTGCTGTTTGCAACACAGGTAATAAAGAAAAAGCATATTTATACTTACCTCTAGTGGTATCTTCTGTTTAATGTGCCTTCACCCCAATACAATGGAAGTGAATGGGATTTCAGTTTCAAAGATACAACAGAAACAGTGTCCCAGTTCAGCTGGATTATCCACAGAACATGCGGTCAGCAGTTTTCTTATTTCTTCAGAAGAAAGTAGTTCCAGTGAAAACTATAAGAGTGAGGTATGTGGATTTTCCAGAGAAATGGGGACACTGTTTCTGGAAAGAGGTGTTGAATTTTTTTTCAGAGACTGATATCTCTAAACCTGCGTACATTAAACCAAAACTGTCTGCACGGCTAAATAACCCTGAAGGAAAGTGACAAAATATCTGTTTATGTCATTTGGGTAAATTCACCCTTTAATAACTTTGTATTGCACTAAAAAAAACAACACATTTTTGACAAGCATGATTCCAGTTTGCCATTTAGAAAATATTTCTAATAAGATCCATGTTGGGATGCTTGAAGAAGAGAAATGTATTTTCCACCATTTTCTCTCAGCCAAATTCCCTCCTGTATTTCTCCTCCCTGTCCGTCTTCTCTATACCTTCATCATTCCCCCAATTCCTCCCTCATCTCTCCCTTCCTCTGTCATCTCCTCCCTCCCTATCTCCTTCCCTTCAGTGCCGTTTTCACCTCTTCTTCACAAACAGACATCCTCTATACCAGCCTGGCCTCCGTACTTAAAACACACCCCACTTCCCTCAGATGAATAGAAATCTCAACCCTATCTCTTCCAGCCTTTTGCTTTTTTTCCCCCCATTTGCTTTGGCTGTCACAGCGTGGGGTCTTATCGCAAGGCCAAAAGGGAGAAGTTGCCTCGGATTTATGATTAAGGGAAGGCAGGAGAGAGAGACGGAGAGATCAGAGCGATGCATTCAAGTTGCTCATAATAAGCATTAAAGCATTACATGATATTAATCCTGTCAGACTATTAATGTGTATGGGGTTTTGGGTGAGGCCTAATTATGATTGAGAAGAGTGGGAGGTGATTTAGAGGGAGGGGATAAGCAGAGATATATACAGTAGACACACAGGGGCAAACACACACACACACACACACACACGCACACACACTTACGTTGGGGTGCAGTAATCTCCTTATAGCATCAACCAGGCTGGCTCTGTACTGGTCGAGAAACAAACTGAGAGGGAGAGGGAGAGTCAGGTTAGAATGCATTCTTACGATAGCAGCTCCAGATAAAGCAGCAGGCTATTTATTTTCTTTTGTTTACAAATAAATCCACCAACAGGAAGAAGGGGAAAAACAATTTGCATGAGTAAGATGCCCTCCTTTTTGTTTACGTCTGAGTTTCCATGTGTATTCACCTCAGCCTGTTGTCGAGGCACTGAGAGGAATGCAGATACCACCGCCTACAGTAGACACACACGCGTGTGTACTCACACGCATACACACTTTGACTGAGACACTTCAAAGAGACGCAAAAGCACCTTGAATTTGTGGAATTAATACCTGGAGTGTGCGATTTCAGGTTAATATGAAGATATAAGAACAAAAACAATAAACACAAGGAGTAAAGAAAAAAAATCTAACAAACGTTAACAAATAAAATGAATTGGTTATATTCTACATTAAACATCTTTGTACTGTAAGATGTATGTGTGTGTAAGAGAGAGTGCTGTACATGCACCTTTTTCCATATGTACAGCCTCCCACAAGACATGACAACATTTAAATAATGCAGGTACCATATATCACACTGCCACTGTATTGTATTGTATTAATGATAAGTAAGTTACAACTTAATAATTAGTTTAATGCATCGATAGCAGATTATCAGGGTGATGTTGAGTGGACTGCACATGTTTGAGGACATATAGGTTTGCGTTTGTGTATGTTAGTATGTGTACTTGTTTGAGTAACTGTGAGAGTATGTGTGTGTGCAGATTTAAGTGTAGTCATAGAAAAAAGGTGTTTAAAATAGTGATAATGACAAGAGGATTGGATGATGTGAAGAGAACAGGCTCTGGTTGAAGTCACGACTATATAAGCTATAAAGGCATTTTTTTAAGTGTTCAATAGGATGAACTACAGAAAGATGGAAAATAGAGAATAGAGTCTTTTTGTACAAGTGCAATAATAACATAAGGTACAGTACATGAGGATTTTTTTATTTTGCTGAAAATATTTTCACCAAAATAAAAACTAAGCAAAAATGTTCAACTGGCAAAATGTATTTTAAAAAATGAGCCTACATCTGCATTGTTTTCATTAACTGCAGAGATGCTGCACTCTTAAATGTTTGTGAAGGCTTTAAGGATGTTGGTCACCTCAGCTTTAGATTGATATGTTATCTATACAGTATATGTTGGGGTGGAAACTTGACCAGCTGAGGGGGCGAGAAGGCAGAACTATCAATACACCAACTGTCTAAATACACAATACAAAATAATGACTAAAAGACTCTATAAGAGTCTGAAGGAGTGTCTGTCATTGAGGATTACAAACAAATCACTGTATATGCCAGACCCCGGGTCTTGTACTATGACTGTCAATGTATTTCTCTTGTCAGGAGTCAGAAGAAATAACTTAATCGAGAGGCAAATTTAGGTAAGTCAGTCACAGTCTCTCCTCTGCTGTACATCAGCATCTAATAAATAAAATTATATGATTACACTCTGAAATAAAATATAATAGAAATAAAGTAGCAAACCAACCCAGAAACAAGGAGGTGGGAAGAAGCCTGGACAAGTGATCTCAACACATTTCTTCATTGAGACAAACATGTTTTAGTCATTTTAGGAATTCAAGAACAGTTTTGAGAGCTTCAATGGGAAGAAAGAGAAATGTTAGTTTTAGTATCAATTAAGTCTGAACAGTGACCACTTATTTCATTTATGTATGTGATGTCATTGGCCTCTTGTAATTTAGATATGAAAATATAAAAGTTGTAAGCAAGCCCTTTGAAAACAAGTTGATTTTACAAAACAGTATTTTAGGATTCATGTTGTAGGTGTTACTGCACATGTCAAATGGTAGTTAATAGTTAATTAAGCATGATGTTTATAATCTTAAATGAATTGTGAAATGACAATAAGCCATAAACTCTAACAGTATTTCACACCAGTTACACTCTAAAATGTCACCTAATGTTTCTAGTTTAATTTTATCTGTTCACTTATTGTTTATTCTTTTCCTCTTTTTTCAGTGTTCATCTTGTTTTTAAACACATCACATTGAGAGATGAAATCATTTACAAAATGCTGGAACATTCAAGGCCTTAGACAATCTGCTTTTGGTTTAAAAAGCAGAAATTCAGATTCTAATAGAGAGTTAAAAGACTCATGGTGCAGAGAAGATGTTTCCACTGGTCGGCCTCACGACTACACTGAGATTATCGTCCCATCAACAAAAAATCCCACAATCACCGAAGCACTGTGCAATCTACATACCACCATCAGAGTCCCTCCACTACAACCCAGATATTTTTTCTATTCTTGAGGGGGAAACTATTTCAAAATCATGGGAAATGTTTTGATCTGTGGGGACTTGAACGCTCAAACAGGGGAAACTTACCTGGAGGGTCCCTGAATGCCCCGCTAGAAACAGCTTTGACAAGCTTACTAATACAAGTGGCACCCAGGTTTTAACGCTCCGCCGTACACTGGGTCTATACATAGTCAACGGCAGAATATGAGAAGACTCTTTGGGTCGCTACACTTATAGGTCAGCTCTCGGCAGTAGTATGGTAGACTATGCCACCACAGATCTAGACTCAATGCCTCTCAGAGCTTTCACAGTCAGCCTCCTTACACCCCTCTCGGACCACAGCAAGATCACAGTCTATCTGAAAAGGGCACAATGTAACTATGGTTCAATGGTACAATCTCCCAGCTTTCATTGTTAAGACTGGGTGGAAACAATTCAATTTTTTTTTAAAAACCCTGCATCGCAGAACCAATCCAAAGCCTTTAGGGCGGCCCTTCATAGTGGGAGGAGGAGGAGAATGGGGGGGAAACATCATTTCTGGTAAGGTGTGTCCTTGACAAAATGTAAGGGGTGTACGTTTGTTAGCACCATTCAAGCAACTACCTTACCTAACTACCTTAGAAATCCCCAGATGATTGGTAGGCAGGAAGATCTCCAATTGTCTGGTATCACGAGACTATAACACTACGTACTCATATAGATGGACATCAGACAGTATTGGGAAGTACCAAAAGGCACTGGAAAAATCAACAAATGTATGATTTAATTGATTTATTTCTGTCTGAAATGTTTCCCCATTATAAATTTGTTGTAAATTTTGCTGTGGACAAAATTCTAAACAAATAAACAATAACAAACGGTTTGACATTGAATGCAAAGATTTAAGGAAAACTTTGAGAGGATTATCAAATGAAAAACACAGAGACCCAGATAACAAGAACATACAACTCTATGAAACTGAGTAATCCTTAGAGTCCAACCAGTTCTGGGAAAAATGGAACACCCTAAACAAAAACCAGCAAGATGAACTGGTAATTCAACATGGCAGTACATGGATTAATCACTTGTGAATTGTATAGTATTATTATAA